>NW_028261391.1:0-61102 GCF_051295495.1 Thamnophis sirtalis
TCTTAATGCTGTATTCCCTCCCTTGGTTTCTGTGAGCCGCCCTGAGTCCCCTCAGGGAAAAGGGCGCCTACAAATGTCAATAAAACCAAAACCAAACCAAAACCCTAACCCTAACACTAACCCTAACACTAACCCTAACCCTAACCCTAACCCTAACCCTAACCCTAACCCTAACCCTAACCCTAACCCTAACCCTAACCCTAACCCTAACCCTAACCCTAACCCTAACCCTAACCCTAACCCTAACCCTAACCCTAACCCTAACCCTAACCCTAACCCTAACCCTAACCCTAACCCTAACCCTAACCCTAACCCTAACCCTAACACTAACCCTAACACTAACACTAACCCTAACCCTAACACTAACCCTAACCCTAACCCTAACCCTAACCCTAACCCTAACACTAACACTAACACTAACACTAACACTAACACTAACACTAACACGCACCCTAACCCTAACCCTAACACGCACCCTAACCCTAACACGCACCCTAACCCTAACCCTAACACGCACCCTAACCCTAACCCTAACCCTAACACGCACCCTAACACGCACCCTAACACGCACCCTAACACGCACCCTAACCCTAACACGCACCCTAACACTAACCCTAACCCTAACACGCACCCTAACACTAACCCTAACCCTAACCCTAACACGCACCCTAACACGCACCCTAACACGCCACCTAACACGCCACCTAACACGCCACCTACACCCTACGCACCCTACACCCTACGCCCCCTACACCCACTAAACCCTAAACCCCCTAAACCCTCTAAACCCCCTAAACCCTAAACCCCCTAAACCCTAAACCCTGTGGTTTGAGGAAATGATACACAAACACATAGATTTTAAACCAGAGGTCTTTTTATTGGGAATTATACCAGAAATCTATAACAAAGACTTAAAATATTTTATTGTAAAGGTTCTACCAGCAGCTAGAATTGTATTTGCAAAAAACTAGAAAAATGAAACAATACCAAAATAAGAAGTTATTCAAAAAATAATGGAGTGTGCTGAAATGAGTAAATTGACATTTGAAATTGGAGATCAAGAAGACGAGCCATTTTATAAGATATGGGATTTGTTTTATCAGTGGCTCGGGGGGGAAAAACCTGGAAATGAAAAATGTTTTACTTATGTTTTAATTGAAGGAGCTAAGTGATAATAAAATTATGCTGTGAAATAATTAACAATGATACACATATGAATTGAATACTTTAGAACTTTTTGTTTTTGTTTTAAAATGGATAAGGATAACAATGAATTTATGTATACTTGATAGAGGATTGGTGATATAATGTATAACCCTAAGAATATATTATAAAGATATGTTGTTGAGGAATAATTTTAATAAGGAAGTAATTGGAAGCTTTTTGCACCCAGAGGAGGAAAATTCATGACCCCGCGGTAAGAAAAATGGGTGCTTTGGATGTATTTGTACATTTTCTCACCTGTTGTGTGCGTTTTTGTACTGTTTTGGTTGGATAAGTTTCTGGCATTTTTTTCCGAGCTGCTGAGATGCCAAAGAGAGAGAGGAGGCTTGCAAAAAGTATCTGCTTTTATTTATGTCTGTAGTAAAAGCTGCCTGACAAAACTATATCCAAAACGTACAAACAAAATCTAATCTAACCCTAACCCTTCCCTGCTCCTGTTGAAAGATAAAAAATTTAAGGGGTGCTGTTCCTTCTTTCGCCACGAGACGGCGATGTTGTCTGTAAACGCACCTGCGATAGGCCAACTGCTCTGGAATTCTCCAAACAGATAAAGCTCTTCTGTTCCCTTATGGCTTTTGAATTTTCTTGTTTTACTGGCAGAAGTCGTGCACCTCTATTGCGTAGTGCATTTCTTGCTGTTTTTACAAATCAAGCTTTTTGCACCCAGAGGACGAAAAGTCCTGACCCCGTACTCAGAAAAATGGGTGCTTTGGAGACCAAATTTTTTTGACCCCAAATTGAAAAACCCATGAGGGGACTTGACTTGGGGTGCAATTTCATGCTTAAAAATGGTATTTCTTGCTCTTTTTAAAAATTGAGTTTTTTTACCCACAAGAGGTGCAAAATTCTCATTGCGTTGCCTTGGGCCCCTTGCGGGCCAGGAAGACCTGGTAGCCTGCTTCTGCCTGCCCTCCAACCCTCCCGGGGGCTGCCTGTTGGTCCGGAACACCCGGTCCGGTTGTTCTTGCGTTGGCCCCTTGTGTCAAGGCTCCAATTAATGCACCAATGGAAAGCAGAATTCCGAGACAGATAGATCCTTCGAAAGGTTTATTGGATACATCGTGTTGGCGCGAGTAGTAAAAATGGACTCTGAAAGTTCCTGCCGTTTTCAGCTAATATAAAGTGAAACTTGCCCCCTTTCCCCCCATTTCCCAATCGAGGTGCCGGGTGTCTGCTTGGTTGCTCCGCTCCGCTTTTTTACTCCGCTTTTGACTATAAAGTCCCATCTGTGTGTTTCCCACCCCTCCCTGTTCGTTCTTCTGCCCTGTAGCAACCCTGAAGCCTGCAAGGTGGTCTCGACCGAAATCACTTCAGGGCTGGCACCGAGCAAGTCCGGTGTAGCCTGCCCTCTGCCTGGCTTCCCAGCCCCCCCCCCCCCCCGGCACCTGAAGCTCGTGCTTCTAATCGTCACAAGCAGGAGTGGAATTGGACCGGTTAAGACCCTAACCCGCCCCTAAGCGGATTGCCGTTCCTCGGCTGATTTCCTTCCCAAGCGGCATTCCGAAAGGTAAGTATTCTCTAAATTGTGCACGCGGTGAGCTGGTTGTCAAACCGGTAGGATGCCACCCCTGCTCGGCTCTGTTTCCGTGGGAGGCCCTCGGCTCCAAGAAGGTTCTGCTCAAGTACAATAGAATCCTATCCCCGTCAAAGGAGTCTCTGGCCAGCCAGGCCTATGCACTCTTTCCATGCTCAAGGGACGCGGGGTGCGTTAGTCCCCTTTCTCTGTCCTGAGTGAGCAAAAGGGCCCCTGCGATTCTTTCCCTTGTCCAACTACATTGCTATCCTTTGGAACAAATTTTACATCTGCAACAAAAACGGGGGGGGGGATGCTGCAAATCCACCATTCCACTCCCAGCAATGAAACCAAGGAACTTTACCTCTTCGTTCCTTATTTGCCCCACCCCACCCCAGTTTTCCTAAAGACGAAAAAGTGCAAAGAGGCCTCCCAACCACTGGGGGCGTCATCACCACCATCGTTCTCTGGCGTTTCCTTACAGACAGAAATCAGCCATGCCAGGAAGGAAGTGGAAGACAGCCCGGGGCAGACAGGAAGTGGGCCATACCGGGAAGGTCGCCCGGAGAGAACCGGGCGGGGGGGGGCTCTCCCTGCTGCTGCTACTCCACCCACGCCAATCCCCGGAACCCCGCCACGGACGCAGCGCGCACGGCCTGCAGGCAGGACGCAATAGGCAAAGGCTCTCGGGCGGCGCGGAAGTCGGCCCGCGGGCGACGATGGTGCTGCGGCGGCTGCTTTTCGCCCTGCTGAACGACCCTCGGCTCCTTGACCGCCTAGCAGCGGCACGACCCATCCGAGCAGCGGCGCGCCTCACGGCCGCGGCCCTCACCCGCGGACTGCGCCTGCGTGAAACCTTCCTGCGTGAGTTGAAGGAGGAAGCGGCGCGCGCAAAGGACGCCGGCTGGCCCCCTCGCCCCCCCGGGCCGAAGAAGGGGCGGAGTCCGTAAGGGCCCTCTTCTTTCTGGAGGAATTGCGCATGCCTGGAGAGGCGGGGCTTGCGGACGGCGTCCGGAGCGGAGGCTGAGCCCCTCCCCCCACGGGAGATCCGAGGGGCGGCGGCGGCGAAGGAAGGAGCGTGGCCGAGTGGAAGAGGGCGCGGGGACCGGAGCCGCTGCCGAGGTGTCCCCTGCGGCGTCTGGAGGGCCGGAGACCGGGTGGCGCTCATAAGCGGGGCAGCGAAATCCCCGCTTCCCTTTTTCCGGAGTGGGACCCGATGCTGAAGCCGAAGCGGAGCTCTTCGCCCAGAGGGACCGTTCGGGTTTGCTCCGGTGCTGCAGAAACGCCGTCGCTGCTCAGCCCCGGGAGGGGAGCGGGGTGCAAAGCCAGTTACTCGGATCGGAGTTTCAGCGGCGTTTCCACGACTGACGCCAAGCAACGCGTTACGGACGGAACCGTTAGGTGAGCAGGAAGAAATGAAGCCTTGAAGGACCGCGGGATTTTGCCTGGAAATTGCCTGAAGAGCAGCCCGGTTGCCTCTGTTCACGCGATGTTTTTAATTATTGTTTCCTTAATAATAAAGTGGAACCTAACCAAATAAAATGAATTCGATCAAGCCATTTAAAAAAGGTAATCCAACGCCATTGTGCTGGATAATTAACTGGCCCAGATGTGTCCCCTGAACGGGCAGGAACAATGGATCGCCAACGAGGTTTATTGCATTGGGGGGGGGGGCGGCAATGTCCTAGGCACGCATCATCATTCGCAAGATAAAATTGTATGCCTGTATGCATCTTATACAGTGGATCTAATTTGTTTGTTGACCAACGGTGCCAGCGTCATGGTTTTTACCAGACTCCTATAATTATTGTAGTTTAAAACTAGTTGGATTGTGCTAAGTAACAGTAAGAAAAATCAACCAATGGAACAGCTTGCCTTCAGAAGTTGTGGATGCTCCAACGTTGTGATGTATTAATTGCTTCTCAACCTGGTACATTATTACTATTGTTAGAGAAAGAGTTGTATTTACTATTGACAAGGGAAACTTGTAAGTCGTTTGAAATAATGAGAGTAATCCAATTCCATACATTTTCAGTCTGCTGGGTGTTCCTGAGCATGTGGAGCAAAGCTGAGATTTCAACCTCTGTTGGAAGCATAACAGAAGGGATGTAATTTGGAACATGTTTTACGGTGATGGTATTTTGGTATAACATACATGATTGAAAATGGGGGTTGAAAAAGTAAAGAAACTTCAGATGATGCTAAATAATATTCTGAAAATTTGGAAACTATCAAAGAATGGAGAATGTATTATGTGCAGATAGGAGTTATGAAAATTGTTTCATTTGGGTGGAAAGACTAGTACATGCGATTTAATAGCAGAATAGAAGGCATGCATTCCCTTTCTATGTATGAGATTCTGGCAGCAAGGTGCAAAACTGATTGATACAATTTTATGCGATCAAGGTTTAATTTAATTTAATTAAAAACTGATTTCTACGTGTATTTTATTCTACTTGGATACAGCCTGACTCTAATTGACTCAGCTCTATGGTACAAAGCATAGCTTTTCTTTTTTTTTCTGTTTATTTTTTAAGCTTAATTTTTTTTGGTTCTCATATTCAATTTCCTATTGGTTGTAATTTTTTTGTTTTATATATATGTATGTGTGTATGTATGTATGTGTGTATATGGGGTTGTAACAATACATACCTATCTCCCTGGCTCAGCTGATAACGGAGAAGGACCTTGTGGCTTAGTGGTTAACACATCTGCCTAAGATGTAATACAGCACAGGTTCTATTCCCAGTAAGGGTATGGTCACATCCAAAACAGGTTCTTGTGTCTCGGTGGAGGACAGTCTTGCAAGCAGCCTGTTTTATCTGTTGAGGCTGGGTCCTGCGGGGAGCCCTTTTGTCTTTGGTGGTGCCATGGGTGTTGCCAAAGCAGAAATGGCAGGAAGATCGTTCATGCTCGTCTATCTGCTCTTGGTACACTCCATGCTTTCTAGTCCACAACAAGAATCTCTTGTCACTTAACATGTCGATTGTTGTGTTCCAGAGCAAAGAGAGTTGCATACTGTAAAGAATCTTTTCAAACACATACAAGCCAGTAGATGTAAGTACGACCAAGGATGAATCTTTGTCTTTCTTACCGCACTCCGTATCAGCACGATCAAGGAGCAGCCCTCAGACTCCCAAGTGAGATGGTTGGAATGAAAAGGCAATTTAGAGAAGGCCCTGGTTCACACCCATTACCACACAATCTGGCTTCAGTGCTGTTGATTTTATGTGATATCCAAATCCATTATGTCTCAGCATTTTGTGCAAAGAAGGTCACTATGACTTGCTCAATATGTCATGGTTAAAAATCTGGCTTACCAATTCACCCTTAGAATGCCAGGGAGGAAACTTAAATATTCCACAATTGTTGACTGATTCCATGAGGATTGTCTAATTTTTAAGTCTTGTGGTTGCATTTTGTATTGTTGCACCTGAGCTGGGGCTCATGAAGTGAAAATTGTTGCAAGTGTCAGAATTGTCATCAGGAGGAGAATCACATTCAGAGACTTGGTTGCTGGAGCATAATAAAAATAAAGACATAAAAGCATTATTAGCAATCTTTCTAGACTGAACTTAGGGAGTCAGCCTGACGTCCACCCCAGGGTGGTGCTTTCTGATCTGGCTAAGTGGGTCTCCACATTGACAGCAGTTGAATGTGTGAAATGGCTTTGTTTCTGCTGCTGCATCTGTTAACTGCAGATACTTGCAATAGAACGGAGTACTGGCTGCGTGTGAAAAATAAGCATTGCTATTTACTACCTATATACCTTACATACACCTCACACATTCAGTCCTTAAAGGCTGAAAGAAACAAGAGATTCCCTAAATCAGGGAGGCGCGTGGGTCATTTTTTGTCTCCAGACTGGCTTTCCATAAATGGAATGGACATCCTTTACATTACCAGCCCAGACACTTAAGGATCTTCCTAAAAGAATTTCTTTTTCCTTGTTAACCAGAAAGAGCACGATGGGCTTACCGGCTCTTGAGCACTGGGAGGAGGATTCCAGGATCCCTTCTAAAGAGTCCAGGAACGGCCGCCCCAGCCAGGACTTGAATGTTCTTCTCTCGCCCACTGGCACAATTTTAACTGTGGAATCCTTGAAGATTAAATCCTGCTTTTGGAAGTCTGATGAACTGAACATTTTAAATCCATTCTGGTTGTTGTCATCGCCAAAGAAATCCTGAAAGTTAAGCAAGCATTTTTCTAACAGACACTTGTGATCCCTTAGGAAGCCTCTGCCTGGGGTCGTGCTCTGCCAGGAGCTGCTGGTGACCCTCTGCCCTTCGGAGTAAAGGGAGTAGCCAGGCTCGCCTAGAGTACAGGCCTTGCCACGCAGCAGATCCCAGGCAGCTCCTGTCCTCGGAGAGCACAAGCATCCAAGCATGCAAAACCCTAAACCGGGCTGAGAAAATGCAGTACCCACATTGCATGCTCTGCCCATACAGCAGTCTGTATCTGCTGCTGCTGCTGCTGCTGTGGTATGCGGGGAAAGAAATCTCCATTAACAACATGGCCACCCAACACCTTGGATAAAGAGCAGCCTCTGGAGGTATAGGGAGGAGAGGCAGCAGGTCTGTCTACTAGATCCTTTTAGACTGTGGTTGCCCTCTGTCCCTGGAGCTGGCAGCCAAGCCTTCTCAGGGATGTGGCTGGCCTTCTGGAACAGTTGAACTGCATCCTTCATGTTCCTGCACTTCCCCATATAAATGCGTGTATCAAAAGCGCAGAATCCTTTATTGCAGCCCTTGTCCAAGGAGTATACCTATGTGGCCCATGTTATGGACTTTGGTTCAAGAAACATATTTTTTACATAATGGGTGAGGAAAGGAATTGTTCTTCTTTTGCTCACTTTTAAGTTTTTGTTCTAATTTTCCATCAGAATAAGTCGCCTGTGGCTTAAGTTCATTGTTCCATATCCTTCACTATTATTGCATGTGCATATCTAGCTTAGCATTTCTCGAGGGCCTCAAGGCAACAACTTACACAGGGATTTTCCTTTATTCCTACAAGAGCAATCTTGGTAGGCAGGTTGAGCTGCCAGAGGGTTCTGGTGGTCCCAGAGTGCCCTTGAACGGGGTCTTCCAGCCCCATAATCACAACACATCGGTGGTGTTCCATACGGCACAGCAAAGAATAAGTTCTGATTTCCCCTCTTAAGTCTTCTGAAACACCCACCCACTTCCATTGATCTCTTCTTGTAGGGCTTAATTCAAATCCCTTTAATGCTTTTTACTCTTCTTTACAGCTTTCTATCTATTTTTTTTTTCCTGCATCTCGGGATGACTTCTAGACAAACATTCTAGAGGGAATTGAACGGTTCAGAATAGAGGAACTATTCTGCCTGATCATTTGCAAATGACATCACCACAGCTACCGTTCAGATTGCCTATTATGTAATTGACTCTCTGGGTTTACTCAGCGTGCTTAACTGGGTCTGCTAAGGTTGTGGTGGCTGTATTCACAGAGTAAGCGTAGCTAGGTTGTTCCAGTGTTTGTTTCCTTGTTTTCTTGGCATATTGTAGAAATCCAACCTATTTAGTTAGCTTTTGTCTCCTGCAGTATGTCTTCTATAAACTAGAGCAGAAAAACAATAATAACTACAAGCTAGTGGTGAAGTCCCTCATCTGGTATTCCCAGCCTGGTTTAGTGACGGTAGACTTGCCCAACCAGACTGGAACCCTCCGTCAAAGTAATGGAGAAAAGCAAATGGCCCCATCATGGCGATGAGTAACCAAGGCAGCAGGCTCCCTCCCACTTCTCAGGTTAAGCCTACCTGAGCCTTATCCAGAAGTCCATACACAACCAGGGCGTTGGTGTCTGGGTGGACCATAACAGCACGAGGAGGCACTTGGCCCCAATGACAACCAGCAAACTGGTCAACTTCAGCACGGGCACCGTTTGGGCATAAGAGTTGGAAATCACCAGACCGAAGCCTTGAGGCCCAGGCATCGCTATTGTGCCCTGAAAGAAGGAAAGAGGCTGAAGCATTTCAGATATGACAATCGACACAGCCGTATGACGAAAGAGCTCACTTACCATCGGTGTTTTCAAAGATTGAACTATGCTTGACAAAAGCCACATCACCATGACCCTCTGCTAAGCATCTGCAAAGAGATCATTAATCCCGTTAGCCACTTGGCTGCAGGGGTGCAAGCTAGGCCTCCCGCCCCTCGCCGCCAAGAGCAAGCAGGGGCCCCAAGAGCAGCCCAGGTACCCTGCTTCTCTCCTTTCTGCAAAATAATGCTTCCGTTTATTCCAAGGAAGAGGAGAAGCTGGCTCTTTCCTCTCTCCCAACCACAGTGCCTTGTGATAGCTGGGAGGGAGGGGGAGGTAGCCACAGTACAAGAAGCATTAAAAATAGGTAACATGTACTCCATATTTTTGACATCTAAATGTAGATAAAACTCAGCGCTTCTCCATTTTGGTACTTTCCATGCTGAAATACCACTTGATCAGACAGAAAGTTGTGACTTAGTCCAGAGGGCAAGGAGTGGAACTTGCTCCTTCCTAAAACTGGAAGTGAAGCCACCTGTCTCTCGTTACCTGAAGGCTCCTGTGTAGCCATAATACGTCTCCTGGCTGCTGGCATTGCACCTGAAATTCCCCTGGCTGTCCCCAACGCAGAGCTCGCAGAGGTTGGCCGGGTAGCCCTCCTTCTCGGCCGTCGGAACGCAGCTGGCGGAGAAGAAGCTGCTCACCGCTGAAACAAGACGAGAAGAGCCAGGGAGAGTCAGTGAGGGTGACGCTAGGAGGAACCTGGCTCAGTGATTGACGATTGGCCCACAATCTCCACTGGAGGTTGCTTCTCAAGGTCCCACAACTCTTTTTCTGAAGTCAACTTTTCTAACACGTCTTTTGGACTCCCCTCCTGCTAGTTTGTGGTTATGCCGCTGTCTTCTGGGTTTTTGTTCAGTATTTAAAATATTGCCTTCTAGAACCTTAATATATTCAAACGTTTCAATTGTGCCCCCCTCTTTCCTTTCTGTCCTTAAGGCTGTACGTATTCAGTTCCTCCCGACTCTCCTGATGCGTTTCGTCCCTCGGACCTTGTGCCATTTTTGTTGCCCGTCTCTGACTTGTCTGTATCTTCTTTCAAGTGGCGTCGCCATAACTGGGCACTGGGTTCAAAGGAGGTCTGATTGAAGGGCCTCCTCCTCCTCCTCCCTGCTGGGGATCCCCTCTTGTGATGCATGCCAAAGTTTTGTTGCCTTCACAGATGCCTGGCCACACTCAGGTCACCCTCATCTGCTGTGCCAACCCCTTCTTCTGTGGTTCTGTCTAACACAGATCCTCAGCACCATATTCTGCCAGGAGATTCTTTTTCACCAACTGCAGGAACTTAGAAACATTGAATTGCAGTTTCCACATTTTTTAACAATTTTCCAGAAATGCCAAATTATGTTATATATGCTATGAATACTGCAGGAACATCAACTCTAGTATACACCTTTGTGTCTTCAGCAAAACCCCAGCAGATGAAGGAGACCCAGGAATCCTTGTGTTATAACCCTCGGAAGGACATGTAACCGAACAGGACCTGGGGCTGAGCCATCTGCCACGGGTCTCTGTTCAGACAGTGGCCCATTAACAACCACAACAACCCTGGGATCTGTCCCTTAGCCGGCTTCCTACCCACTGAACCCCGTGGGTTAAGGTCTTGCTTGTATGACTTTCTTATCAGCTCATCAAATGGAACCAGATCAAACGCTTCGGCATCCACAGTACCATCTTCATCCACAACATTTGTGGCATAGTAAAAAAAATATAAGGCAGGTTGGTTTGACCTAATCTGCCCCTTTCCTCTCTCTCAGTAAAGCTCTGAGTTTGCTTTGGGCCCATCGAGCTGAGAGATTTTAAATACAATACAATAGCGGAGTTGGAAGGGACCTTGGAGGTCTTCTAGTCCAACCCCTTGCCTAGGCAGGAAACCCTATACCATTTCAGACAAACGGCTATCAAACATCTTCTTAAAGATTTCCAGTGTTGGGGCATTCACAACTTCTGGAGGCAACTTCTGTTCCACTGATTAATTGTTCTAACTGTCAGGAAATTTCTCCTCACTTCTAAGTTGCTTCTCTCCTTCATTAGTTTCCACCCATTGCTTCTTGTTCTACCCTCAGGTGCCTTGGAGAATAGTTTGACTCCCTCTTCTTTGTGGCAACCCCTGAGATATTGGAACTCTGCTATCCTGTCTCCCCTAGTCCTTCTTTTCATTAAACTACCCAGTTCCTGCAACCGTTCTTCATATGTTTTAGCCTCCAGTTCCCTAATCCTCTTTGCTGCTCTTCTCTGCACTCTTTCTAAAGTCTCCACATCTTTTCTACATCGTGGTGACCAAAACTGAATGTCGTATTCCAAGTGTGGCCTTTCCAAGAGCTTATAAAGTGGTATTAACCCTTCACGTGATCTTGATTCTCTCCCTCTGTTGATGCAGCCTAGAACTGTGTTGGCTTTTTTGGCAGCTGCTGCCCACGGCTGGCTCCCATTTAAATGGTTGTCCACTAGGACTCCAAGATCCCCCTCACCGTTACTACTGTTGAGCAAGGTACCACCTATACTGTACGGTATCACCTTACTTTTTAAATGTTCCTTAATCTTTTTTTTTCCAGGAGTGATTCCACTAACTTCAGTGCAGATAGTTCTCAACTTACAACTATTTAGTGACTGTTGGAAGTTACAATGGCGCTGAAAAAAGTGACTTGATTTTATTTATTTATTTATTTATTAAATTCCTGTGCCACCCATCTCCCCCTACAAGGTGACTCAGGGCAGCTTACAAATTATAGCAACAACTGGAAAAGAATTAAAAGATTTTTTAAAAATTGAAATATTATTAAAAGCTGCGCTAAAACCACACCTACAAAAGAGCCAAGGATGGGATGGGATGGGGATGAGGTCTTCTTACCCCATCACCCACCTCCAGCGGTAAGCGGCCCCCTCAGGACCCCAGGCCAACTGATAAAGCCGGGTTTTGAGACCCTCCCAGGACTGCCCAGAGAGGGGCAGTTCCCACATGCAGGGGATGCGGAATGCAGTGTGGCCTGCACAGTCCTGGGAGCTCCTAGCGCTGTTGGTGTGTGAGCTGCATCGGTTGCCAGTTTGCTTCCGGATCCAATTCAAATTGTTGGTTGTTACCTTTAAAGCCCTACACGGCATATGGATCCAGGGTATCTGAGAAGCTGTCTCCTTCCAATGGGACCGGCTCCTCCCACTTGTGCCAGCGGAAGAGGCTGTGACGGATCCCAACTGCTAAGGTATTGAAGCAAAGGCAGGATCAAGGAGAAGAGCCTCTTCTGCTGTGGCAGAGCGTCCCCGTGAGATGACTAGGCGTGAACAACCATATGCAAAGCCTCAGGATCTGGGTAAGAGCGCAACCGGTGGAAAATGCGAAGTTCTACAAAGGGCCTCCCAGCCACGACTACCACCTCCTCTTTCAGCAGGAGTTGTGAGTCCAGGTTGCACACCAGATCTGTCTGGGGTCGTGTAACCCAACCCAGAATTAATGATGATAAGCCACAAGATCCAGAGGTCCTGTCACCTTCTAAAGCGTTTCCATGACTATTGCCAAGTTGACATAGAAAAGAGAGAAAAGGGAGGAGAATGCCATGCATACCTTTGGCCAGAGACAGGTCTCATATTTCTACCAGTTCACAGCCTGCCGCAGCACCTTGTTGGTGGATATGATTTATGACACAGATGGGAGGGGATACAGGGGTAAAGGTCAGATGCCATTAAGTGAAAATCAGTTTCGGCTCTGCAGAACATGCCAAAATGTTGATCCTAATAAATGAATGGATTTCTTCTGAACTTTGTCTCGAGGCTCGTAAATTAATTAGGTCATCTTTTCGAAACTTCACAGAGAGCTGAAACTGACTTTTAAAATCTATCAAGATTTCCGGGTTTCCTGGATCCCGAGCTCTCCAAGCACTCCCCTAATATTTGGGGTGCTTGGAGGGAAAATCAGGCAACCATGGCTGAAGAGAGAGACGGATTGCAGCTGGAGGTGTGCGGCTAGCTCCAGACAGCCAAGCTGCGATGCCTTTCCCAGCAGCAGAAGCAAGAAAGGATGAGTATTGGTGGAAATTAACCCCTAAGGCAGCTGAAGTTGAGTTCCCTTACCCTACTTCCCAAGCGAGCTGGCAAGGGTGGACTGGAGGTGGCACTGAGCACAAGCCAGGCTCCCAAAGCCCCAGATGGAATCCCTGGGGAGTGCAACAGCACAACAGAAGGAGGATTTTGTTCAGACCACCCTTCATGATGAGGGGCCATCATGCCATCCAAAAGAGAGGGGAGGGACATCTGATCCTGTTGAGGGGAGGAGACCCAGACTGGAGCACAGCCCCACTCCTCCACCCAATAGAAGGAGAAGGAGCCCAAAACTGCAACCAGTGCCTCTCCCACGCAGCAGCAGGCTTGTTTTTGTTTCACACAGGTCCCTTTCAGGAAGTGAGGGGAGCCGGATGTCAACTTGTAAAGTGTTTCCATGACTATTACTAAGTTGACATACAAAAGAGAGAAAAGGGAGGAGAATGCCATGCATACCTTTAGCCAGAGTCAGGTCTCATATTTCTACATGTTCATAGCCTGCCACAGCACCTTGTTGGTGGATGTGATTTATGACACAGATGGGAGGGGATAAAGGGGTAAAGTTCAGATGCCATTAAGCGGGAATCAGTTTCATCTGGTACATCTGCTATGAACCAGAGAAGATTTCTCTTTCTTTTGCTTTTACTAATGTGTCTCACACAGAGACTAGTTGCCTCCAAGATGCTTTTAAATAGATAGTGTGTTTTCTGAATTAGTGTTTGTTTTATACCCTTCTTCGCATTAACGGCAACTCCACCCTCACCGTCCCTTTCTACCCTGCCTTTTCTTTATAGTATGTAACCTGGCATATTTATATCCCTACCAATAGAATCCCCAAACCGTCTCTTTGTAATTGCAACAAGACCCAGGTTATCCCTGGACATCAGTTAGTTCAAAAAGTTTGTTGCCTAAGTTTGGACTGTGCTTTTGTCACTTGTTCCCAATCTGAAAGGCATCATTTTGTCAGGTTTGTCTTGGTTCTTGTGAGCCTTTGCTTAAGCCCAGTCAGTGATGGGCTCCAGTCTTCAGTCTCTCTCTGTCTCTGTCTCTGTTTCTCTCTCTCTCTCTCTCTCTCTCTCTCTCTCTCTCTCTCTCTCTCTCTCTCTCTCTCTCTCTCTCTCACACACACACACACACACACACACACACACACACACACACACACACACACTTTTACCTTTGAGAAGGTTGCATTCCTGGGGCTGAATGAACCCCTTTCGCAACAGCAGGCCGATGGGTATGTTCCAGCCGGCCATCCGCCCGTAGCCAGTGTGGCAGGACTTTTTCTGCTGTAGATCATGGATGGTGAAGACATCAGATGTTGCTCGCTTCACCACTGCCACCGCATAGTAGGTGCTCACAGTATCTCCATCTGCACGTAGGGAGGAGAAGGGGAGAGCAAAGCAAGCCTCAAGACATCCCGTTCTACAGCTCAGACTCCAAGGCTTCAGAGGGTGCCCTAACACCACTCTTTGGGTGTGTTTTCCCTCTGGACATATCAGAAGGCGCCAAGCTCAGTAAAAGAATATAGTGTCACCACCACCACTACCACCACCACCAGCAGCATTTGTGCATGGGGAAAATGTGATGAGGGATGAACTGTACCACTCCTTGTCACCTTGGTCAAATTTGGTGGAGTCTGGAAGACACAGTAAACTAGGCTATGTTCAGCCTAAGGCCATTTGAAGAGCTATCTCAGGGAAAAGATTTATCCTCTGCAGCTCTTGAGGAGAAACCAGAAGGAGCTTTCAGAGAGAGAGAGATGGAAACACAAAAGAGAGAAGAGTGATACTAAGCAGTAGAACAGCCTGTCTCCTGACACTAGAGGTTTTCAAGCCACCGTTGAATTTGTCCTGGGGAGGATTCCTGCCCTGGGCACTAGAACCCGGTCAAGGTCCCTGCCAACTCTGTCCTTCTGCGATTCTACTTGAAGGCTATTAAGCTGACCTCCCATCAAGACGAGGGCTGTGCTGCCCTGATGGAACTGGGTTCAGTTTTTGTCCTGTCAGGGACCGGACAAAAACTCCAAAGGGATGTATCTGCATCAGCAGCAGATGCATCCCTTTGTGGAGCTTTTCATCTTTCGTGGCTCTAGTGGACTGACATGTTTTAGGTTAGGCCAATGAGCTGGCACATCCCACAACATTTCAGAACGGAGCAACTTGGGCACACTGATCAATGTACTGGTATTTCCCTGTTTCAAGGCTAACTTGGAATATGCAGCAAGTAAGAGCTGTTGTGGGGAACATAAATTAGAAAGCGTTTTATGGGTTTTAAACCAGCAGTACAGTAACCACAGGTGACCCTGAAAATGAAACAGCTGGAACTTAGGTCCTTCTTTGTGAAGTTGTGGGAGAGTCCCCTAAACCAGCCTTATCTACTCAGATAACATCCATATGTCACTATCCATAACCCTTGAAATGGGGTAGTTGCGTCATCTTCTCATTACACCTCAGTTGCATGTTCACAGGACTAATGTACTGAAACGTCTAACTGGTTCAGAACATCCATGCTGGAGGCCACGGGCTCTTTGCGCATCTCTTCTAGCGGCAATGGACAGCCAGTTACGGATGGCTTCTCTCTTTGGATACCAAGTGAAAATCAGACTCTGCATCTGCTTACATCTACTGGAAAGGAAACTTATCCTCAGTTCAAAATGATTCTTCAATATTAAACCTAAATCATTTCCTTTATTCCAATATTTTTTGGTAATTGCACCCTCCCTGAGATTTGTTAATGCAGGCTAATTACAAAAAGAGAGAGAGAGAGAGAGAGGGAGAGAGGAGAAGGAGCATGCAAAAGAACCGGCATAATAGTGTGCCCTCTATTACCTTCTAGAAGGAAGCATAAAAGCCATCTTCTTTCTGCCATTTTTCCTTTGTGAGATCAAAGGGGCAGCACAAGCTGCAGCCCGAAGGGGAGAGTGAGAGAGGACGCAGTATCAATGGGGCTGGCCTCAGCCAGAGAACACTGTAGGGTCTCTTCAGAAAGACGGGGGGGAGGGAGCGAAGCAAGAGGCAGCAAGAGGCTCGGTGGGACGCCTGAAAGGTCCTAAGAGAATCGCTTCTCTCCAAGACTTTCTGCAACATTTCCACTTCCCTGCGGGTGCTGAGTCTACAAACAGCTGCACAACGGCCGGGACACAAAGCTCCTGTGTGTTCTCCTTACCTGCGTAGTGTTCTGCAGCAGCAGGCACCAGGCCATACGTCTTCCCGGCTATGTAAACATCCTTTCCAGCCAGAACCACAGCATCAACGTCTCTTTTCTGAAAGGGAGTCAAAAGGGGTCGGGATGTTCCCCTCCAAGGCTCGGCTGCCTCCTGAAGGCCCCTTCTCCCCCCAGGCGGCCCATTCAACCCAGCCACTGTGGCCAGCCGGCCGGCCTGCCTCCCTTAGTGCCAGTGAGGGCCAGGAAAAAAGTTCTTGGCAGTCAGCCCCGCCAGGCAGTCTAGACGAGAAACACAAAGAAAGTCCTGAGGGTTCATTGGCCTGCGGGGCTTCCTCCTGCCTCCCAGGGTCCCTCCCACGTGCCACTGCAGGTGCCAAGGGACTACCAGACTGAGCCTCTCAGTGGGGAGGCAGCCTCTCTGGCCCCAAGGAAAAGAAGCCCAGGGAAGCCCGAAGGGCCTACCCAGCCAAGCTTCTCCAGTTCCCCAGCCAGCCTGGCCCTCCGAAGAGATTATTAAGCTTTCTCAGGAGTGGAAGAGGGCAAGGAGTCCTCCCAGCAGCGAACCTGGAAAGGCCGTTGATCCTTTCATGGCAACGTCGCTCCGCACAGCCATCCTTCCCATGCCGGTCTTTGGAGGGAGGCCAGACCAAGAAGCAGGCATGGCAGGATAATAATGTTTTCAGCAAGGCTGTTTACCGATGCAGGGTAGAATAACCATCTTGAAAGTCTGCCAGACTTTCTTGCTTGTCCATTTTAACCCCAGCCACATCAAGATGGGGTTGTTTTGCGTTTCTTTCTTGTGCTTCCCTCCTTCTCAAGGACGACACTCTCTTCTGAAAGTCCCCCCTACTAAAAACTAATTTTTGTGGGGGCCGTCTCAGGGCCAACGCTACATGCCTTCAAATCCCAGAATTTCCTCCCATGGAAGTGGCTCACATCTCTTTTTGGATGGCTGAGTGCGCCATCCTTGCACTGAGAAGGCACATTTCCAAGGCTTATACATGTCCAGGAGCACACCTGCCCTCAAGAGAAAGCACAGGCAGACAGACACACACACACACACGGGGGGGGGGAGGTGTCCTTGCACCACCATCCACTGAGTATCCGTTGCACCTGCTCTCCGGAATCCCCCCCCCAAAGTGAGGCTGCCCCCCCCCAACCTTCTGCAAGAGCCTAAAGACCTTCTGCTCTGCCAGTTGGCTTGAGGCTGCAGTGGGGATGGGGGCTTCACGTTTGAAGTGGCTTACAGAATAATATCAGATCCCACTTCCTCCCCCCCCCCCACGATCTTTTAGCTACCATATTTTGGATTGCTATAGTTTTGCAGCATTCTATTTTTACACTTATTTTTAATAGTTAAGCCCCCCAGTGTTACTGTGTGGTGAGATGGGTGGCCAATAGATTTGGTAAATAAATAAAATAAATAACTCTCACCTGAATGCGTTCCATGCATTGCTCTGGACTCTGGGCTGAAACACATTGGATTTCTGGCTTCAGATTCTGGCTCTTAAAAGCGGCAGCCATCTTGCTGCATTTCCAGATTTCCTCGGTGGACAAGACGCACCAGCGCAGGAACTCTGGCAGCCCTGCATCAGAAGAGGAAGAGCCCCACGATGAGGGCTTCTTTCAGTGCAGAAACAACTGGTTGCGTCAGTTTTCCAAGCCAACAGAGACAAATCCGGAGTTCTATCCCTAGACAAGTCTGGTCTAACATTTTATTTATTTATTTACCTACTCAATTTATATAACTACCCTTCTCACATTTGTGACTTAGGACACCTTCCAAATAATTCATAAGCAGGACCAAAAAAAAACCACTAACAGCTGTACGAACAGTAGAAATGTTAAAAACAATTAAACAGTTGAAGGCTCTACAGGGCAGGGACCAGGACCCCACAGTAACTAAGAAAGCCAGGTCATTGCTTGTACCCCCAAGAATGCTGATAACATCAAAACAGACTCGGGGCAGCCGGAAAAGACAACTTGGAGACCATTATGGGAAACTCCCTAGAAAAGACCTTAAAATATTCTCTTAGTAAATAAGAGACAAACTTCCCTTTCAGGGCCTTTATGGCTTCCCTCCAGAAGTTGTGGGTTCTCCATCACTGGCGGTTTTCAAGAAGGGACTGGACAGCCACTCGTCTGAAATAGTACAGGGTCTCCTGCTTAAGCAAGGGGTTGGACTAGAAGACCTCCAAGGTTCCTTCCAACTTTGTTATTCTCTATTCAAGTACAGTAGTTGCATTTTTCGTTGCCCCACACTGCCAACCCTTGTTGCCTCTTTCCCTTCCACCTCTCCTCGGGACAGCAGAACCAAGAAGACATTTTTAGTTGCAAGACATACTTTTAGGATCACAATCCAAGCCTCGCATGGCATGCAGGTATTCATCTCCCAACCATTCCTGGTAGGTCTGTTCCATAATGGGAACCAGCTTTGCAGTAGAGTCTTTAAAGAGAAGATTTTTCCCTCCATAGGCTGTTGAGTCAAACATCTGGAAGCTGGAGTTTCCACCATTAAACCTTTGCTGTAACACAGAGAGAAAAGCCCATCTGCCTTGGGAAAACCTCTGAATTCCCAAAGATAAAGCCGCGATGTGCTTCAGCTCTGCCACTCTTGGATAAGTTGAAAAGGGCCTGACCGAGCATCAGCCAAATCCCAAAAGCTTTCCCTGTTCAGGCCAGCTCTAGCAGCCGCCATCTGTGGCTCCTCCGAGAGCCGGGCGGCAGGACTTCCCTTCCTCAGAGCTCAGCTGAAGAGCCAAAGCAGAGGCGATGCGCCCCTCTCCTTCTGGGAGCTGAGTGAGCCAAAGAATGGGAGGAAAAGCCAGGGGGCCGCAGTGATGCTGGTCTGGGACCATCGCAATCTGGGTTGAAGCCACACTCGGTCTGAAACTCCCTAGGTAACAGACACACTGACCCGTGTGGGGATACATTGGAGGGAAATCCCCATGGAAGCCACCTTGAGCTCTTGGCAAAAAGGTGGAATAAGAATCCAGCACAGAAATGCCTAAATAGAAGGTGCTTTATTTTGTATTTGTTTATCGCATTTAGAAACTGCCCATCTCCCTCGCAGAGGGAGCTACGTAACTTTAGAAGGATGGGCAATGTGTAGCCTCCAATCTCCCTCCTGACCACATTGTTGAATCGCTAGCAGCACAAGGTTTCATAACGTGTTGTTTATTATTTATTTCCAAGCGTTTGAAAATGAATTTGCATGGCTTAACATTATACATAAGAACAACAACCCATTAAACAACTATAAATCGGGATACCCGTAAATCTCTGCCTGTCTACTTGAGCACCAATGTTCATACATACAAAGAAGACAAGACATTCATCTACAGAGCCTGGGAAGACTCACCTGTCCTTGATCCAGCACTTCAAAGATGAGGCTGCCTTCCACATCCTGCCTGGTGATCACGGCATGAGCCGGGACCCGTGACAGGTGGCAGGTCCGCCACTCGCTGACTGCTGCTCGGCTCCCATCCCGGCAGAGCAGCTGGAAGTCCTCCAAGGTCCAGGAGGGCTGAGCTTGGCCTGAAAGGAGAGCATCCCCAGGACCAAAGGCTGAAGGGTTGCCCTTGCCCCTCCCCCACCCCACCCCACCTCCGGAGCCCAGAGCTGAGCTACAGGCTGGACATTTCGGAGGGGCTGCTGAAGCATCCTGGCAGAGGTGGGTCATCCCAAGCGGGCTGAACATAAATTAGGTTTATTTTAAAATGAGGTAGAAAGAGTAAGAAAAGTAAATATATACCATTTAAAAATGGCTCTTCCTTTTTTTAATTTATAGTTCTAGGAAGCATTTTATTCCTGACAAAATAGCAGAAGCTTTACATTCAATCTGGTTTCACACATAACTTGCTAAACCCAGGTTTACAAGCCATAATTCTTGTGTTCACATCCTGTAACGTGCTATACCACCTGCCCAGAATTATCTAGAGGACACTGTATCTGTTTTGATACTTGATGCTCAAACATGTGCCCACCTAACCCACCCTGCAATTAGGGGAAGGGCCATGGAGATTCATCCAGGTCACGGTTGTCCCAAAAGGTGCTTTTTCAAGAGGCAACTGGACTTTCTTGTTTTTTCTTTTGAAAAAGTTTTGCTTTTCATACAAGAAGCTTATTCAGCTCTGACTGGATGGTGGGGAGTGGAAAGATTTGTACTCCTTACAGACAGCGGGTCGTTTGCATCCTTTCAGAGCTGAAGAAGTTTCTTGGATGAGAAGTGAAACGTCTTCAAAGAAAAACAAGAAGGTCCAGTTGCCTCTTGAAAAAAGCAAATTTGGGATTGTGGTTAGGGATAAATTTCTGGGAAAGCCGATTGCCCTTGCCCCCCCCTCCCCCACCAACTGGGAGAATAAGAGTGTGGCCTAGGCCTGCCCTGGCTGGACTCCTCTCGCTTCCCACCCAACCCAACACTTTGGACCTTCTGAACTGAGGAGGAGGATGGGAGACCTGCTCTGGCCACGTTCCTCTTGCCTATTGCAAACTCCTGACCACTTTCTCCCCTGGAGAAGGCCCAGAGGATTGGCCAGCCTTCCCTTGGCAGGGAAGACTGAGGACAGGAGTGTGGAATGCTGGAGTTTTTATTTAGGGCAACCTAAAAAGAAAACTTGGCCACGAGAAAACCTTGGACATTTTATGATTTATAATAGAGTTTTATAAACCTGGAGTGCTGCTACATAAAATTTCACAGCAAGAGAAGCTGATGAGTGGGACTTGCTGAAGAAGGCGACACTAAAAGCACAATTAGAAGACAATTTGAGTGAAAGGGAAAGTAAAATGTAGAAGAAGAAGCTGTACAAGGAGACGTGAAAGCAAAGCAAAGATGGATGTGGAGAGGGGAAAGGAGGAAGAGCAGCCAAGGGAGAGCCCGGCCATACTAGGCTGATGATGTCAGGAACACAAAAAACTCGGACTAAGCTGCAGGAGGTGAGAGACACTTAAAACAACAACAAGAGGAATGGGGTGTAATAGAAATATGCTCAAAAGAAAAAGAATCAGAGTTGTCAGAGTTCAGTGAAGAAGGCGAAATGCTAACAGGTAACAAAGAAATTTGGTCAATTTGGTCTTTTCTGGACCAAAAGTGAGGGAGGGGGGAAGAAGAGCAGGACAAGAGGGCAGCCTGACTCAGACCAAGGGATTCCTGCCCTTGTGGAACAGCTCACCCTCCATGGCTTCGGTCACCGTGGTGTGCTTGACAAAGGCAACGTCTCCTGGCCCATCCACCAGGCACCTGTGGGGAGCACCAGCAGGCGTTGGCCACAGACCCTCTGCGGGTCCCACTCAGAGGACCCCCGAGGGGCATCTTGGCCTGCGGCAGGACTCTGTGCCACTATGACACCCCCGCTCCCCTGGGCAATGGATCTCAGTGTGGCTCCCCCACCCCGTTACCTGAAGGCACCCAGGTAGTCATAATATTCCTCTTTGGGGCTCAGCTCACACTTGCTCTGCCCAGCAGGGTCTCCTTTGCAGAGTTCGCAGAGGGATGCAGGATCCCCAACGGCAGTTGCTCCAGGGACACAGCTGGCCTTGAAATAGTCACTGACAGCTGGAAGGGGAAGAGGAGTAGGAGTACGGGGGGGGGGGTCTGCCTCTCCAGCTGTAACATCTCCTCCTCCTTCCTGCCTCCCTGCCTGCCCCAGGGAAAAGGACCACAAGGCATAAAGCCATTTTGGGGACCCAGCAGGCCTTACCTTTGGCGACCCGGCAACCCATCATGGGCATTCGACCACTATCAAGGAGGAGGCCCACTGGGATGTTCCAGCCGGCTGTTCTGTTGATACCTGTATGACAGGTCTTGGCCCCTCTCAGCCGGTTGATGGTCAGGTTGGAACTGGCCTTTACCACAGCCACTGCGTAGTAGGAAGTACCAACATCTAGAGAGGCAAAGAAGAAGCCACTTAGTCTGGGCTCACCAGGAGGAGTGCCGGCTGACGGCAAACCCCCAAACGCAGTGATATCTTTCTGCTCATAGCAGGGAGACAAACCACTCGGTCCTCCTTGGTCTGGTATATATTGCACTTCTATCAGATACAGTAGAATGAAGTATCTTTTTTTAAGGAGGAGGGGGATTGGGAAAGAGGATAGGAAGGAAGGAATTTGTAGAGGAGCAACTGATGCCACAATGAGCCAACTGCTCTAAAATCCAAACAACTGCATCAAATTTCATTGCTCAATCAGAAGAGAACTTCAAAGGAGAACAAGAGGCCAATAAGGCATTTGTTAAGTACTTTACAGACAATAACAACGGGTTAGCCATGCTTTGCACACTGTGTTCTGACAGAGCATTTTGCCTCAGCCCAAGCAGTGCGCCAGCAATGCTTGCTTCCTCTGCTGGGCCGATCTGGAAAAGTGTCTTTTCTTTCACCGCCAGTTGCTCAGGTGCAAAATAGGGTGATCATCGATTCTGCTAAATCCAGGAGACGAAGAACACTGATCCTGTGGCCCCTTCTTTGGTCCAAAGGAGAAGCTTTATGACAGCTATTTAATTGGCAGCTATTAAGTCTTGCCTGGAAATGGGCAGCTGCTGCAACCTCATCCATTTACCTTGGCTATAGGCTTCGGCCACGACTGGTTTCAGACCGTGTTCCTTCCCAGCCTGGTAAAGGATGCCCCCGTCCACAGTGGCTATGTCAGCCAAATTCCTCTGCGTGCAAAAAGAGAAGTTCCTTTGGTTAGAAGAGAGGCAACTGCCTGTGTTCTTAGGACATGGATGGCTGGCGTGACTAGGCCATTTGCCAAATGCTCTGCTCCGCTCCATGTAAAGGTTAGAAGACTTCCAAGACCCTCCCTCAGATGCTCACTTGAGGTCGGAGAAGAGCCCGGGAGGACCCTTCCATAAGCAATGGATTTCTCCCCCTACTCACAGGAGCTGCTCCTCTGTGCAACTCCTTGGCCCAAGGCACCACTAATCCTTTGTCCTTCATCATGCACTTCCTGCAGAGTTTCTCTGCACCATTTTGGAAACTGGCGTGAGGAACACAAACTGTCAGTTATGGCCTCCTTATTTTGGTTTGCAACAGATGCAAGTAATCTGTTTTTGTGAGAATCTTGGTGCTGTCTTAGCTCAGTTGTTTTCTTGCAGACGTTTCATTACCTAACTAGGTAACATCATCAGTGCTAGAAGAGAGGATGGCTTGGTCTCTGTTTATAGAGCAAGTGGCTTGCTCTATCAGTGTTGATGGGACTCTTCTCTTCCTTTGCAATCACAAAAAGGCAGACAGGGAAGCTTGGTAGTACTTAACATAGTTTGAAATGTAATGCTGTTCATTTATTTTTAGTTGGGTCAGATGAGAGGTTGATTTCAGCTTAATTAATTTGTATATATAACTTAGTATAGTATAAGGTTGCAGCTCTAAGCACAGTTACAGTGAGTTAATTCCAAATTTAAAAAAACAAAAGCCTGGGAAATGGACAAAGAGCCATCTAAGGTCTCAGGCTCCATTGGAGCTGTGTGGCTAATCAATTCAAAGAAATAAATAAATGTCCACCAGGAGAAGAAGCACTTTTTATGCTGTCGCCTACTCTATGTCCACCAATTGTGAAACCAACTATTGGAAAGCTTCTTTCTTTTGGGGGGCAAGAGATCACAACCAAAATGTCCCCCCAATGCACCGTTCATACTATCCCCCCTTCTCCTTGCAGACCTGGAAGCAAATAATTCATACTTACACTAATCATAGAGGTGCATCCGATTACTGAGCCACCATTGACGCAGGCCAGTTCAGGGAAGAGGTGCGCCCTGGAGAAGGCTTTGCTCATGTCACTACACTTGGCCAGCTCTTGGTCAGAGACTGCGCACCAGCGCAGCAGGCTCAACATGGCAGCAGCTGAAAAGAACACGTGCACCGACACGCACACGTGCAAAGAGTGGTTAAGAATTCCTGGCTCAAATAGCAGGCAGCCCAGAATCAAGTGCATTCATAAACTGGGTTTGCAAATGTGGGGGACCATCTTTCTTGTTGTTTCTACCCATCCGACCTAGTTAGGAAGGGCATCCTCCAGGTCTCGATGGCCAAAAAAGTGGCAGTTGGCAGGGCCTCGAGGAAGTTCTGCTTCTGGAGATCAGGATGGCCTGACCCTGCTGGTCTTCCCTACGGCCCTGAAGACCAGATTCTGGCCTGGGCTTGGAGCCCCAGGGTTACACAAGGACCCTCTTCTGAGTTATGCTGGTGGTCTGGGAGGATGCTGCTCAGCCACTGTGTAGTTTAACTTTTGTAGTGTGTATAATGGCTTTTAAAACCCTAACTGTGATTTTGTTTGCTGCTCTGAATCACTGGTTGAGATGGCCGGCCATACACATTGGGTAAATAAATTGAAAAATAACTTATCCAGAGATAACTGAATAGTTACCACAGGTAATAGATCTATGCTGGAAAAACCTACTGAAAGGCAGCATAACCATCCTTCTAGATTGCGCGTTAGTCTTTCCCATTAGCCAACTTCTTCTATTTATTGATTTGATTTTGATTTGGGCGCTGCCCAGGTCCAAACTCTCTCCGAATGGCCGAAACTCAGTCTGGGAAGGCAGCAGAAACAGTGCCATGAGCCTCCTCATAATTAGTTCAGGCCAGGCAAGGGCTTGTTTTTTTTTTTTTTGGTTTAGTTATCTGGATTAAAACTTTTCTGGCTCCCATAATCACTGGAAGACCAATCTAAGCAGAGGCAGAAGGGAGGGCTAACCATCTCAGTAAACAAGAAACCCCCTGGCTAAGATTGGCGACCAGAGGAAGAAGAAGATAAAACCAGCCAAACCCTTGCCGGCTCCTTTACTCTGAGTGGCCTAAAAGGCGGATTCCAGTGCCCATCGGCTGTGGCTGCCAGAGTGGGGGAGACCCAACTCTCCTCTTTCCACCAGAGGCACCTTCTCTGCAGGTCTGTCATTCTGGTCATTGCGCCCAAGGAAAGACACAGATTGCAATCCTTATCAGAGCTTTTGCTCTTTGGACAGGCTGCTGTCTCTTCCTCCTCCTCCTCCCAGCTTTAGGTGGTTTCAGGCACGCTGTGAGGAACAAGCCCAGGTCGTGTTCGGAGCAGCCCTGGTGTTGGGAGAAGACGGTTTCCCACGAGGACTTGCAAATCCGGAAGGTGACAAGAGGCAGCAAAGCGGTTCTTATTAAACAAGCCCCCAACTTTGTCTCGGTCTGCATTTCTGTATTGTCCAGAAAGCAAAGGAAAGAAGTCTGTAGGTCCAGAAAAGTCCCGTACCTACCGGAATATTCCTTCTCAAACATGTCCCCCCCTCCCCTCTTCTTCAAATGATGATAATGACTAGCAATTAATAATAATGCAAGAGCCGACAAAAATCCCACCCATACATATAAGAGCCACTAGTGCTGTTGCAAGCCAGAAGGGGAACATTTCTGCACACGATGAAAGTTAGGCGGATGGGGTTTCTCTAGAAACTGCACCAGAAGCACCTCCTGAATCCACCATGACTAAGGAAAACATCCCCCTACCTGTGGGGAAGCAAAGTAGAAGGGCGAAGAAGCCTGCTGGGTGCCTCATGGCGGAAGCCCTGCGTCTCCTCTCTCTCCAGCCAGCAAAGGGAGAGGACTCTGGCCCTTCCACAGCCCTGGTCCTCCTCCTGGTCCCTCCCACTTAGGACACAGGCTGGGCCCTTGGGGTGGGGAGTGAGGAGCTGTTGCTGCGCCTGGAGATGTTAATACCTGCCAAGGTTCAAATAAACCTTGTCCTCCAGCCAGAATAGGAGGAGTCCGGCCTGCCCAGCAGAACCACCTCATGGCTGGAAGGGATCACGGCTCTCACGAAGGACCACCAAGGCAGCAAGCCCTTAGGGAAGAAGGCAGAAGCCTGCAAGGAGGCTGGAAACCAAGGGAGAAAGCAGTTCTCCAAAAGGGGGGGGGGGAACGACATCATCTGAGGTCAGGCCGAGTCCTCCGGGCAGCACCAGAGCCAGCCTGAGTCCCAATTCGGCAGCAGCTGCTTTCGGGTCCAGGCATTTATTTTTCTGAAATAAATTATTTGGACCCCCACATTTGTTCTCTCCACTTGGGCAGTTAACATTAAAAACCAATGAATCAACTCCCCCCACCCAAATGAACAAGGAACTATGTCCTTGGCTTACAACTGTTCATTTAGTGACCATTCAAAGTTACAATAGCACTGAAAAAAGCAACTTATGACGGTTCTTCACACATGACCATTGCACTACACCCATTGTTATGTGATCAAAATTCAGATGCTTCCCAAGTGACTCATGTTCATGATGGTCGCAGTGTCTCTCGGTCATGTGACCCCCCCTTGTGTGACTTTCTGACAAGAGTCAGAAATGAGAAGCCAGATTCACTTAACAACCGTGTTACTAACTGCAGTGATTCACTTATCAACTGGAGCAAGAAAGCTCGTAAAGTTCACTGAACAAATGTCTTGCTTAGCAGCAGAAATGGGACTGCCCTTGATGACCGTTCAAAATTTTCAGCTGGAACTAAATGCAGATGTGTGTTTCTGACAGAACATGTTACCTCTCCGCTTCGCAAACCGCACTGGTTACCAGTTTATTTCCGGGTCCAATTCGTGGGATGTTGATCTTCAAAGCCTTACATGGCAAGGAACCAGTTATCAGCACAGCTCCCTGCACATCTGTCCATCCCACCAGACACAGCAGAGGGCAGGATCTGTGCGTTCTGTGTAACATCTGGCAGGCCCTCGGTGTGGGCTGTTCCTGCTGTGGTGCCTCCCTTGTGAAATACCCTCTTGCCAGCCGAACTGAATCTGGCTCCATCCTGACTGACCTTCTAAAGGTCCCTGAAGAGCTCTTGGGCCATCAAGCTGAGGTACCTTGGGAGACTGGTGAGTTAGTGAGGTGATCAGCATCTCTTCACCCACTTTGCCTTCTAAGCTAGAGCAGCAGTGTTTGTTAGCTGGAGATAATGGCACAATTTCAATAGCAGAAAGAAACTTTATGTCTGAAAAAGATATTCTCAGAAATACAGAAATTATCAAATACATATGAGAGCATAGAGAAGAAGCTGGAAGACTTAGAGCATCTAACAGCAAAATATGATGAAGAAGTTGAGGAAGTTTATCAAGTGGAAAAAGTGGTGGTTAAAACCCTAAAAATCGAAGAGGAAAATGAATATAAAGAAATTACATTTGCTGATATTTATGGTGATTGGTTTGTCTCTGAAAATGGAAAGAGTGGAATACTGAAAGATGAACTAAATGGAGGGGAAATCTATCCCAGATGGCAAGATACAGAAGGAGAAAAAACAAAAGAATTTATGGCTTTAAAGAGATAAATTTTATAAGCAATATCATTGATAACATTACTGACAAAGATAAGCGGATTAAGGAAACAGAAGAAGGGCATCGAAATTACATGAGAGATCTTATAAGCAAGGAGTTGCTAAGAGGAGTCCATACAAAGTTGATTAAGGAGATGATTAGAGGACTGACACCACAAATGGCAGAAGATAAGCGACTGTTTTGCTACTGGAAAGATACAGGTTGATAGATTTAGTTTAGTTTGAAGTTTATTTATATGCCGCCCTTTTCCCTGGGGGGACTCAGGGCGGCTCACAACCCAAGGGGATGGAAGAGTATAATTTAAAACTAGTTAAACTTAGTGAAATTTAGTGACAATAAATATAGTTAAATAAATAATTGATGTTACTAATGTATACAATGTGTAGTGTTATGATAAGCAATAATTGGATATGAATATTGAATGGTATCCATGAAAGGAAGATTAGAAATCCTTTTGGATTATATATAAAGGTTAATAAAAAAGAACTAAGTTAGATACAGTTAAAGTCTTGATTATTAGGGGGGAAATGTTATGATACAGGATATAGTTAAATGAAGGAGGGATAATGATAACAACATATATATATATATATATATATATATATATATATATATATATATATATATATATATATATATATATATATATATATATATATATATATATATATATATATATATATGTATGGGTATAACATAAGGAAACTGGATGTAAATTGTAAACAGTGATTTGGAAAGGGGGGTTAGAAAATTTTTGTTATTAAATATTATGGATTAGCTAAAATAGGACATACGGATTCAGTGTTAATGGGGGATTTTAGAAATAGTAAATGAAATGCCAGGATGTGGTTATGTATTAAATCTTGGTATATTTTATGATGAAGGACGTTTAAACAATTATAGTCAAATGAAAATGGAGGTATGATGGTAACATGTATAAATATCTGAGTTAAAATACTTGAGTTAATATGAATTATGTTTGTTGACTGTGGAAGAGATGCACAAAAGTCTTTTTGTAACCAACTGATACACTTTCTATAGTATGTAAAGAAGGATGTGTTGTGTTTGTTTTGAAAATTAAAAATTTAAAAAAATATTTTTTTTTAAAAAAAAGAATAGTTTATCCCGATGATTATAATACCTTGGCCAGATAATAATGGCAGGTTTCGAAAGTCAAAATTTTCAGGCTATATAAATCTTGTCACATACTATTTTGTGACAGTAGTTATGATAATCTTGCAAGCCTCACACTGAACCACTGGTTCAAAAATATTGCCTTCCCTGTTACAAAAGGATACACAGGAACTATACAAAGGTTGACTGCCGTGATCACTTACAGATAACAGATGCACTGAGTTGGAAGGGACCTTGAAGGTCATCTAGTTCAACCCCCACACCCAAGCAGGAGACCCTACATGATTTCTGACAGAGGGCAATCCAGTCTCTTCTTGAAAGCCTCTAGTGATGAAGTTCCCACAACTTCTGTTCCATTGGTTGATTGTTCTCACTTTCAAAAAATTCTTCCATATTTCTATGTTGAATCACTCCTTGATCAGTTTCCATCCATCATTCCTTGTCGGGCCTTTAGGTGCTTTGGAGAATAGGTTGGCCCCCTTTCTCCTCTCTGTGACAGATATTGAAATACTCAAATATTGAAAGGCTCCTATCAAGTCTCCCCTGGTCCTTCTCTTCACTAGGCTAGCCATGCCCAGTTCCTGTAACATTCATGTGCTTTAGCTTCCAGTCCCCTAATCCTCTTGGTTGCTCTTCTCTGCACTCTTTCTAGAGTCTCAACATCTTTTTTATAGTGTGGTGACCAATGTTCCCTCTAAGCTGTGCGTGACAAAGAAACACGCGCAACAGTTTCCAACTGCCGCACAGTGTTTTTTAGCGTGATGTACTGGACTAAGCTATGTCATTGGTTTGAGCTCCGAGCTTGGCGATTTAGATGTCTCCTCGAATGGGGACGAAACATTTGCAACCAAATCGCCAAGCTTGGAGCTCAAACCAACAACGCAACAGAAATAACTCGTGGTGGTGGTGGTGGGGGTGTTGTTGTTGTTCGCAGACACGGTTACTCAGATGCCAGGGCCAAACTCCTGCCAAGAGGAAAGCGTTGGAAAATGAATTGGGGGAAGGTCCAGCTGCCTATAGAAGCTGGGAGACCCCGAAAAGGAGAAGCAGTGCAGGGCTGTTAGCGCGGTCCCCCCACCAGCCTACATTCGGAGAAAGTGGTTCCCAAAGTGAACGGGGTGGGGTGGGGGGGGAGGCAGGGCTAGAGTTTTGCTAACTTTCACTAAGTTAGCTGATAAGCTGACTGAGGGAATCGGACATGGCCAGCCACAATGATAGCTGGGGAATTCTGGGAGTTGAAGTCCACCATCTTCAAGTCATCAAAGTTGAGAAACACCGAGGCAGAGACATCTGGCCGGTTTGGCATTTACACCGCTGTAATTGGCTTCTAAATCCCTGGGCAATTTTGAAGCCGAGGATGTTGAGTTGAGAGCGCCCCCTCTAGGTCGCCCGAAGCCATACCGATCTACCTCTCGGAGCCTAGAATGGAGCGAAACGGGCCTGGCTATTAGGTAAGAACAGCACCTGTTTAGACTGGAGCTGGTAGGCGATGCAGAAACGCAACCGTCGGCCTACGGTGGCAGAAGTGACTTTACGTCCCACGGTAGCCAGCTGGAACGAAATGAGAAGCGATTCCGATCGCCTGAACGACGCCGTGCGCTTGATATACTTGCAAATGGTTCTGCGCACATTGAGTTTGCGCCATCTGCGTTCCGAAGGATGTCTTGGGTAAGGAGAAAAGTCTGGAAGAATGACCTCCTGGCTCCAATGAAACCAGGTGTTGGCCTTCAGAAGGAACGAAGGGTTAGGGTTAGAATCATGGACCTCATTAACCCTTTCCTGCCCACCTACCTTCAGTTTGATGAACAAATTTACCAACAAATCAAAGGGAGGCCTTTGGGATTACTGCTTGCAGGACACAAGCTATAAGTCAGCGCCTAGAGCACTCCCACACAGCCAACTCAAAGTATGGTATGCAGATGACACCTTCGTCATATTAAAAAAGACCCAACTGTAGAAAACACGGGAAACTGTCAACATCTTCCAAGGAATAAAATTCACAGTGGATGAAGAAAATAACACCAGCTCTACCCCTCCTGAACAGCTTCATCAGCAGAGGCAGCGATGGCAAATTAGAAAGACGCGTCTAACATGGAACGACCCACAGCAACCTATACCAGGAAAACATTACTAGGTGCTGCTGGCAAGTTCCGTTTTTATTTTCACAGTTCTGTCTGAAAACCCAATTCTTAACCTTTTCTCTGTGATGTAATAGCAATAGTGTCACTCTGCAAGTCACACACCCTGTTTCGTATGGGGCTCTTTTTCCAAAGAACTGATAAGGACTTGCTTATAGTTTTATACATCTGTCAAATTTCTATCCTGCCCGTGGGGCCAAAGATTATTCTAGGCGGCTTACAGACCCTGAATAAAATGCAAAATAAAACATTAAAACAATAAATAAAGATTAATCCATCAGACTGAGTCAGTTTCTCAGATCGTCTTGAGCTGGACTTGGAAGCACAGGGGCAGCTGCATCAACTTGGCTTCAGAAGCCCTTGAACTCTGGCCTCTGAACGGAAACAACTGAAGTCTGTCTCCATTTCCGGGGGGGACGGGGGGGCAAAAAACAGCAGGGTGCACTGCTTTGGGGTTCAGAAGCCCACAGGGGGCAAGAACCTGTCAAAAGCATAGCTGCAAAAATTGACTTGCTTATAATCAATCTTTTCTGTTCCCAAAATTAGGTGTGAAAATTATGTATTTTGTGGAACGTTTTTAAGAAAACAGTTCTCACACTTATATTTTAATTAAGGAAAGTTTAATACATATGTATATGTGAATATATATATATATATATAGTTTCATTATAACAAAATAAGCAATTGTTATGAGTAAAATATTCATTAAAATCTGGCTAAGAATGTATTTATATTTTTAGATACTGAGAATTTATAATAATTATAATTGCATTTAAAATATTTTCAAAGCAAAATCCATAATTCTTAAGTGAAGTTCAAGCTTTTTGAGCACCTAAAATTCGAAAATGCAAGTTATCCATTAAGACCTGTAAGACATTCCAAGTAGTTTTGTAGGATCTAGTTTAAAAGCAAGAGGATATTTCACCCTGTAAGAGCAACAACAAAAATAATAATAATGAGGCTATAAAGTTTTTCTTATGAAATTATGAAAATTAGTTTTTCCTTTTCAAATAATGCCATTTAAGAATACATTAGCTTCGATTTTGATTTTTTTAAATTAAACTGAGAAAAAAATATTTATGGCAGAAACTGTGAAACTATAATTTGAACCCAAATCTCTTGAAGGAAATCATGCTAGCAAATTCAAACGTGCAAAACTGCTCACAATTTACATTAAGACCACTTTTCTTTCATCTTATTAAAAAATTGTTAAAAGGCTGCATAAAAAGCTTTGTTTTCTCAAAGTCTCTGAAGGATACTTTCCCTTAAACATTAAGGAATTTTAACCGCATTATTCTCCATCTCTATCCACAGGAGTGGAAAGAGGCCCCTGATTCTGGAGCAAAGAGCCCTTGGCCAGCAGCTGGCAAAACGTGGAAACCATAGAGGGGCTTTTTGTAAGTCCCAGGGGAGCCCCAAGGAGGGAGCGCCGGCTGGCAGGCAGGCAGGCTGGCAGGCAGAGGCCGACCCCCTGGAGTCAGGGGAGCCTCAGAGCTTCTCCTTGGCCGGCACCCAAATGACGGGGCTGGAGTGCTCCTCAATGACTTGCTTGACGTGATTGTAAATCTCTTCCAATGTGTCGCCTTGCACAATGGCTGTAGGGGTGCAAACAAGACAGCTCCTGAGGACCCCATTCTTTCCCTTGCCTCTTGCAGCCCACCCCCACCCCCCAATTCTGGTGCCCCCCCCCCACCCACCCATTGCGAGGCTTGGTCCCCTTCGATTCTCTGTGGTTGAATTATTTCCCCCAAAGATGCTCAGGGGGGAAAAGGGTGGGGGGATATTTGGAGCCTTGGCCTTCCTAGTTCTCCAGCTGACTGTAGGGGAACCTTTCTGGGAAGAATCCCCCCCCCAAGATGGCGGGTGCAAAACCACACACAAATGGAGAGCAGCCAGTCCCCAACCTCCACTAACTGAGCCCTCCATGGACAGAGCCGAGCCCGGGAACGTCTCTGACACTCCAGAAGGCAGCCGGAAGCAGAGGAGAACTCCAAAGCCCAGGTGCTGCAGAGGCTGGCACTGGGGCCACAGAAACATCCCTGCCATCATCTCTAAGAGAGTGAAGGTTCCGGCTGCTCCTGGGGCATCCCTGGACGGCCCTCAATAGCAAAAAGAAAAGAGCACCAAACGTGGAACAGAGGCAGAAGTTCCAACCTGTAAAATGTTCTGTAAATTCTTGCTCCAGCTTCATGGCTCGTTCAAAGGTTTTTCGAGCTTGCTCGTCCGTTAATCGCTTATTCATTTCCCTGAATTTGCAGATATTTCAAACTCATTAGCGTTATCAACAAAACAGATTTAGCAGATTCAGTTAAACACACAGGAAGGTCGGGAGGGGAGGGGTGGCTGGGCAGGGCTTCATTTTCTTGGGGGTGGGAAACAGGGTGGGGGTTCTTCCTCCAATCTTAACTTCCCCAGGTTGCCGCCCCTTATCACTTTAATAACTCTTCCCTGATGCTGAACATCAGGGAAGACATTTGGGGGGGGGGGTGTCGCCTTTTCAGTTCGGGGGGAGACGGTGGGGCCTGGGTCTCAGAGACCGTAGCCAGCTCGCCAGGCGGCGAAGCCCGCTTTATTGGAAGGCTCGTCCGGAAGGAGCCCCAGCAGCCAGAGGGGCAGAAAGGGGCAAGCACTCACATGATGTTCTCCACGGACTTGGGCTTGATGAAGATGGAGACCGGGTGCAGCTGGGCGCTCTGCAGCCTCTTGATGGCGTTCCCAGAAACATCAAGGATGCAGTGCTTGCCCTGGAGGGAAGGAGAGGCTGCCTGAGGAACCGCTCAAGGCCACTGGACGTGGAGCATCAATTGGGGGGGGGGGAATAGTGCCTTTACCTTCTCGGCAACCTCCCTCACGGACCGGACGCTTGTCCCATAGAGGTGGTTGTTGTACTGGCCAGCTTCAATGAACCGGTGATCCTGGATGTCTTTCTCCATTTGTTCTCGCGACATCACAAAGTGATAATCTCGCCCATCCACCTCATAATCTCGTTTCGGTCGGGTCGTATCTTTACAGAGGGAGAGGGAGATCAGAAGTTGAGTGGAGATCAGTGAATGTCCACTGGCCATGAGTTCTTCTACTGACGCTGCAAAGCAGCCAGACACTAGACCCAACAAGGAGATATGTACACACAACACACACATCAATGCCCAAAAGAAAGGCTGACAGAATGGTGGTGGTGGTGGTGGTGGCGGCGGTGAGTGTATGTAGGTGGAATGACCCTCCATGGTCACCCTGGCTGTGGCGGGTGAGCCAGAGGCCCCTCAGAAAGGACCAGACCTTTCTGGCGGAGGCCTCTGAGGAGTCCACGGGAGCTCCTGCAATCTCTTTCCAGACAGGTTTCAGACGGAATGCCCCGCCGAGTCGATTCTGGGCCTGCCCTGGGGCGCTTGCCTGCTTTGTCATCTCCACCCCCTGGAGAAGGCCGCAGTGGGCCCAAGTGCCGATTAAGGGAGGACCCAGGAAGAGAGCCTCTACTGGTGTTACACCTGCCCAGGGGAACCTCACACACAACCACATTTCCACTGGAAATCGGATGGGCTCCGGCCACGTCTGCCTCTGGCACGGCCAGGGAGACAGCATGCCGTAACCTTGAGAGACGAGAGGGAGAGCCACAGTCCCGGCAGCCACCTGACGGTGAGAAGCCGGAGGAAGAAAAAACTTCACGTCCAACTTCCCAGAGGATCCCGGCCAGATCCCAGCGGGAGGGAGCCTGCCTTGGGCGGCGAGGGCGACTCCCGGGGACGGGGTGGCTGCTGCTCCTGTCCTGTTACCCAAGTGAAGTTTCGGCTGAGGGCTCCCGGGGGCCACTCCGGCCACCGCTTACGAGAGCTGATTGCAAGGGACCACATTGAAAAGTCATTCAGGTTTCAAGCACCACGAGGAAAGGAACACCCACAGCCCCCCCTCCCCACAGCCCCCCAGGTGGGACACCTACGTGGGACGCAAGAGCCGAACTTGTCAGGGAATTCCGAGATGAGGTCGTCGTTGATGCGGTCTTTCATGGGACCCAGGATAATCACGGGACGCGTGTAGCTGACTGGAAGACAGAAACAGGCCCGGGCGCCTCCAGTTAGGGCAGAGCGAGGGGAGAGGAGAGGAGCCACGCCCCCCTCTTTTCTGGAAAGTGGGGAAAGGGCTACTGGCCCTCCAATCTGAGCCACTTCCTCAAAGGCCTCCTTCAGCCACCCGACCCAGAGGACCAGAAGCATGGAAGGGCCGAGTGGACAGGAAGGTGGGCAAAGCGCCCCATCCCTGGGGCCACAAAGGGAGCGACTGCTCACACTTGCAACCGGTGGCAGCATCAAGGGACCACCACTGGCAATGCTCTGTTGCTGGTTTATGGCAAGTTTTGCCAGTTTCCAGCAAAGAGCCTCCATTCAGGAGAATGAATTCGGTTAAGGATTTAAAATCAAATCAAGTCATGTGATGACCCAGTTAATGATCACAACAACTTATGATCAAAATTGTGGGCTCAGCTATGGTCGTTAAGTGAGCACTAGAGCCCGGGGGGGAGGGGGGGAGAGGAAGGCCCTCTAAGGCAGAGACTATACGGGAAGCCCACGAAAGGCTGCCCCTGCTTTAAATGCTGATCATAAACAGATTTGCCATGTAAAGCAAATAAGCCACTATGCGAACGCGGTTGTCGTAAGTGCAAATCCATTCGTGCCAAGAGGCATTTTTTCTTCTGCCAGAAACCAGTAAAAAGCATCATGAAAAGGGCCGGGAGAGCCGAGAAGAACTTCCCAGGCAGAGGCTGGCACCGCCTGCCCCTGGTTTTCTGACAAGAGCCCTGGGGAACGGAGTAAGCAAATAGGCAGCTGATCAGCCACATTAACAGCCGCCCTGAATCCAAGGTTTTCCTGTCCACCTTTTCCTGTCCTCCACGCACTTCAAAATCATGAGGACGTTTTGACTGGCCTCACAGCGCAGGGAAGGCAAAATCTGATGGCTCCGCTCTTCACGGTGCTAAAGATAAATCTGTATCTGCCAAGCAAAGGGGCAGCACCCCACTCTCTGGCGGATCAGTTCACAGGCCGAATGGTACCAACCTTCTTGCTGGGTGACCGGTTCATAAGACAAGACACACTCTTCCTGGCCACCTGGAAAGTCAGAGAGAGACCATCAGAGACTGTGACTTAACATATGCTTTTATAGGATGCGCCCCCCCTTCCCCTCCTGTCCTGCCAGCCCTCCTGCCAGCGACCAGCCGCTGTGACCCCAAAACCCCAAAGCCCGCCCAGGCAGCCTCAGCCCCCCACGGCCTGCAAGGGAAGCCAGTGGCAGATTAAGGCTGGAGGACAACGGAGGAGGCCGCCCTCTTAACAACCTTTAGCGCACTTCTTGAAGTTTCATAATGAAGCTTTTAATTTTTCCTTTCTCTCTCTCTCTCTCTTGGCCTCTGTTGCTTACAGAAGCTTTAATGAGGAAAGTGAAAGGGTTTTATTCTCCAGTCTGCTGAAGTGAACTTTGCAACAAGATTGTGGCAGAAACACCCTGAAGGCCGCTTTGGGGCCCTTGGCCTCTTCTTCAAAAGCCCAGGACAAGCAAGAGAGGAAACCAACTTAAAACTCCCATGAAAAAGCATAAAAAGGAGGCGAGGGCAAGTGCTGGATCAAGCAGTAAAGCCACCCAGCGTCCTCTGAACGCCGGCCAGACCCACCGGCCCCTTGGCTCAGCCACATCTGTGGAGCTTCTGGGCAGAGAAGCCAAGGCAACAGAGGGGCCAAAGAACAGCTCCGGGGGCACACGGGCTCTCCCTCCTCCTGGGTCTCTCGGTCAATGGGGCCCATACACGCCCCTCCTGCCAGGCCTGACCGGGTGGGCAGAGGTAGCAGTGGGAGACTGGCACACCCTCAGGTAACCCAGCTCTCGCCCACAGTGGCCTTTAGCAGCGCCTTGAATTGCCCCCAGAAACCAACCGGCAGCCGCCGCCTTTCACACCAGCTGAAGCTTCAAGGCGTCTCCATTTTCCAATTGCTCTTAAAAGTAAGCCTGGACTTCTGAAAGTTCCCAGAAAAAAACAGCTGGAAGGAAGACAGTTGGAGACACTTACGGTAACTACTTTCACTGTCGCTGGCGTTGGAAGTCACGTGCTCTGAAAACGGTACAAAGCAAAAATTAGGAGCCATGCCGAGGAACCCCAAGGCCCCCCAGGGGCAGAAAGGACCCATCCTCCTCCATGGGTTACGCAGGGCCATGAAAGGGTCTGACAAGCATCTCTTGGCACCCTTCATGGTTCTCCCGCTCCACGGACCATCTTCCTAAAGCCGAAAGAGAAACCCACAGTTCACAACACACTTCCAGAGAAAGGGGGTTGCACACAGGCGGCTCTCGGACTCCTTTCAGGGATCGGGACCAGGAGCCACATTCAGCCCATCATCGCTGACCTCCGAAATTCATTTCCACAAAACAGCGGAGGGCATAGCTGGAGGAGGCCGGTTCAGAGAGGCCCCTCACCGGAACCTGGGTAGATATGAAGGGGAGCAGCCGCCCAACCCCAAAGCAGCAGCTGTGGGGCCCAGAGGGGGCTCCACCTGCAAGAAGCCCGGCCGACAGGTGGGAGAGCCACCTGTGTCTTCATGTCCACTTTCTGGAAGGGCAGAAGAGGGAGCCTGAGCTCTCATGGGGAAGCCGCCTGAGGCTCCCTTCATAGGGTCCCTTCGGGGGGGGGGGGAGCACAACCGTCACCGCGAATAAGGAGGCTGGGACGAGGGTGGGAATCCCCAGAAGACGGCAGCCCCCGGTCGCTCTGGCTGCAAAAGCGCCTTTCAGGCCGGTTTTCTTCCTCCAAGCAATGGGAGAGAACGAGTGGAGGGCAGGCTAATAATATGAATGGGCACCAGGGTTTTGCTGTTTTAATATTTCCGCTGGTTGTGTTTTATCATTTTAAAATGACCTTTTAATTTCTGACTGGGACCCGTCCAGCGTTGGCTGAAGAGAGAAAGGAAAGCTTTGCACAGCAGCCCAGACAGAGCCCCCCCCCCGGAGTCACCTGCAGGGGAGGAGCAGCAGGGGAAACAACAGGAGCAGGGAAGAGCACGGAGGAGCTTCCGGGGGGGGCAAAGGGCTGCCTGCTGGCTGAGCTGCCTGCCATGCAAGGAAGCCCAGGAGTTGGCTTGAGGAGAGGAACCCCGAGGGCTCCTCAGGAAGCGCCCAGGACGCCCCTTTGCCTGCCTCCTTTGAGCCCCTCCCCAGTCAAGGGTGGGAGGGAAGAGGAGGAGCCTGCGGCTCACCTGCAAGCCTTTTCACCAAGCCCCCCCCCCGCACCTCCCCCCCCAGGGAGAGCCCTCCTCCTGCCTGAAGCTGCCTGGCCAAGCGCCAGGACAAAGGAGGGTCAGGCTGACCACACCTGTTTGGATGCAGGAGGAGGAGGGGCTGCTGCAGGCAGACCCTCCTCCCCCCCCATTATTCCTGGGATTTTATCTGTCCAAGGGATTTCCCTGGAGGAAAGGCAGGCTGGCTTCAACCGTGGTCCCCTGAAAAGAGGCCCCTGGTGCTCTGTGGGCAAGCAGCCTTGCACCCCTCAGGGAGAGGGGCTGCTCCAAGTGGGGAGCTGGGCGGGGAGGGGGAGAGCGTGGCAGAGGCACAGGGCGAGGGAAGAGGATCCCGATGGCGAATGTCGTAGAGAAGATCCAAGGGGACGATGGGCCCGATTTAACCGGGAGCTAAGCACCCATGATAAGGAAAGGAGGGGCTGCTTAGGATGGCCCCTACCCAGGTCTGGGAAGCAGTCTGTGGGGCAGGAAGGCCTTGACAGGGTCCTGGTGGGGGCGGCCAAGAGGCTTGGCCTGGCAGCCTTTATCCAACCGCCGCCATTTCCCTAACAACAGCGCAGAGTTCTTCGATATCAGGACGTTGAACTCTGCCAGGGAAGAAACCTTTAAGAATCAGTGACGTGCGGTGAGGGTTATGCCTGGTGAGGCTCAGCTGGGCATCCTTTTGCGAAGCAGGGCAGCGTTCAGCCTCGGCGGGGGGGGGGGATTTGCATCGTGGGAGCCGCCAAGCGCCCGGGTCTGCAGCAAAGGCGCTTGGCGGCTCCCACGATACAAAGTGCCCCGCCGCCCACCTGCTGACCCGGCCTGCGGCCGCTGCTTCTCCAAGATCCACCGCTGGAAGTCTCGGATCGCCTCTGGGGGAAAGCTGAGTGAGAAGCGGAGCGAAGCTTCTCCGTGGCCTCCTGGCGCCGGGAGGCCGCGGAGAAGCTTCGCTCCGCTTCTCACCCAGCCTTCCCCCAGAGGCGATCCGGGACTTCCAGCGGCAGAGCCTGGAGAAGCAGGCCAGGGCAGCGGGCGGCAACATCGGGGACGGTGGGGCACTTTGCATCCCGGGAGCCGCCAAACGCCCAGGTCTGCAGCAAAGAGGCAGCCTCCTCCTTCTCGCCCACTCCTCTCTCCTCTGAAGCACGCCCCGCCCAACGTAAGCATGCTCAAGAAGACACGATTGGCTGCTTCCAGATCAGGAGGCGGGAGAATTAGTGCCTCTTTTGCATCTGAACTTCTTTGCCTTTTAACTCTTTCTTAGCTTTTAGAAGGCGAAAAATTCCTTATGGAAAAGAGGCCCCGAGTTCTCTCGCCTCCTGCTTTGGTTAAGACTAAGCAGACCCCAAGCCACTGTGAGCTGGAATCTGGTAGCAACTACCTTGGCTTTAATTATTTAAAAAAATATATTTAAATTTCTTTTCTTTTCCTGAGGAGAGTGGTGAGGCTCCGCCTCCCTTGCCTCTAGTGACTGCACGTCCCTGTTAAGAATGTATTTAGCTCCCCACTTCTGAGCCTCCGATGACAGCCCAAGTGTCCAAAGGCCCCCATAGCCCCCGGCCGTCTAGTCCTCTCAGCCCCAAACCAAAGGAGGGGAAGTCAGCCTGCAGCAGGGGAGGCGGGAGGGAGACGCAGTTGGGGCTGAGGAGGGGGGGGGAGAGGGGGGGTCACTTACTCAGGCCTTTTGATCCCATGTCTCCAGGGATCTCCTGTGGAGTAGTTCCCCGGGTGAGGGCAAGCAAGGAGGAGACAATCACAGAGAAAACATCCATCAGTAGCACATCCTCCGGAGGCTGCTCCAGGACGGTCCCAGCAGCATCCCTGGGGAGCCAGCCCCCTACGCCCCCACCCCACCCCACCCCACCCGCATGGTGTTCAAAAGCGCCATTCCCCTGCCGGCAGAATGGACTCCCCTGAAGCCCCGTCTCAAAGTGGGTCCAGTGAGGGGACCCACCCGCCCCTGCCCAATCAGTCGTGCCCCCCTGCGACCCACAGCTAGGCTCCTCATGGATGTTCTTGGGACCCTTTTCCAGGCCACACCGCAGGGCACACGCGGCCTCCCCACCCGCCCTACTTACGGTCGACGTCACTGGTCTCGGCCTCACTCAGCTCCTTGTTCTTGTAGAAGGGGAATTTTCGGGAAAAGAGGTTCTTTTTACGCTTGTCATTGAATGACTGCTGAGGAAGAAGAGAAGGAGACAGGGGCAAAGAAAGGGTGGGTGTCGGACGTCCAGCAGGTCAGGAAGGCCCAGCGCCAGCCAGCAGCCACCGCTCCAGGGGGAGGCCGACTTCTGCCCTCCAGCATGCAGACCCCCTGCTTCTGCCCAGGATGCCGGGGGGGGGGGAGGACAGGGGGAGGCGGGGCTCCGAGAGGGGGGGACGGGGTGGGGCTCTGCTCTGTGCCCAGAAATAAAGCCAGTCCCTACGATGCCCCCCCCCCTTCCGAGAGCAGGTGCCCTGGGGCTTTCGGCCAGAGGGGCAGCATGGATTTCAGAAGAAATAAGGCTACCCTCCCCCCACCAACCCCAGGCAAATGAAAGGAAGGGGGAGGAAACCGGCCCTCATTTTCAATCAGAAGAGCTGGTGGGCTTCCGGAGAACCTGCCTAACTGACTCGGGTCCCAGAGACCCTCGGGAGCGGCTGGGCAAGAGCCCAGGGGGAGCTGCTGGACTTGGCTGCAACTCTTCGGGGGATCCCAGTAACTGAAAGTCTGTGTTAGGCCCCCAACAATCTGGGTACTGAGGTGGGGAGGGAAAGCAAGCGGAATATTCCAACCGGCTGTACTGGACCCTTCCCTGGGGCCCACAGCCATCAACTATGGGTTGGGGGGGGGGACACTAAGCAGGAAAGGCTGCTGAAAGCTTCCTGGGCCCCATGAGAGCCAAGGTGGCGCAGTGGGGTTAAATGCAGCACTGCAGGCCACTTCAGCTGACTGCAGTTCGGCTGTTCAAATCTCACCGGCTCAAAGGTCGACTCAGCCTTCCATCCTTCCCAGGTGGGTGAAATGAGGACCGGATTGTTGTTGGGGGCAAATATGCTGACTCTGTAAACCGCTTAGAGAGGGCTGAAAGCCCCATGAAGCGGCATATAAGTCTAACTATTGCTATTGCTTTGCTAAGTCAGGGGAAGAGTGCTGGCTATCTTCACCAACATGCTGGACTTGGTCAGTTAAAATATGCTCAGCTGCTCAACCTTGGCCTTCCCTTTGGGGTGGGGGTCAGCTCTAACGGAATCGCTTATTGAACTGTGCAAACCCGTAAATGGGTGAATTTGGTATCCGAGGGGAGCTGAGCCCCCCCAAAGGGTTACGGAACAACTCCTGCATAAAGCCAGGAGGGAGGGAGGGAGGAGGGAGGGGGGAACTCCCCCATTGCAGGTCCAGGAAGGTTTGCGTAAATGAAAACCCCCCCCTCTCCCTGCGCCAATTTGGGCAACTTTTCATGATCCCCCCCCCAATGGAATATGGGACAGAGTGGATGAAAACTCCCACTGTTGCCCTGCCTCCCCCACTTACAGAAATGAACTGGACAGAAAGCCTCCTTTGGTGCAGGGAGAACGATTAGAAGTCGGCAAAATTAAAATGAAATGAAATAGGCCCAGAAGTCTTTGCCTTCTGTGGACTTGTGAAAGCCGTCAGCCGCAAGGCTTTCAGCCCCCCCCCCTTCCTTTCCTTGGGCAGGAGAGCTCGCTGGTCTTGGGCAGGCGGGTTAAAAGCTCTGGCGGGGCAGGGCAGGAAAGGCAATGGAAGGAACAGCCGGAGCTGACCAGCCCAGTCTACCCAAGCGTGTTACTTAGCAGAAGTGACACTGGCCAAGCAAAGAAGCAACCCCGCCTAGCATCGAGCTGTGGCTGGCATGGAATCACGCGGCTGCAGAAGAGGGAACTCCCGACCGCCACCAAATCAAGGAACAGATCAATTTTTCCCTCTTGTCTGCTGTGCCCGGTTATTTTCCCCCAAGATCAGTCCATCATGCACGCCTGATCAAAGCGGGCCAGGGGTACTAAGCGGCCATCGGCAACAGCAAGCATGCTCAGCGTTTCCAGCAAGATGCCAGGTGAGGGAGGGGGGGGGGGGGACAGGCAACCATGCTCCCGCAGGAAAGCCACAGCAAGGCGGGGTGCAGAAGGCGGGCAGGCAGGCAGGCAGGCAGTTCTCTCTCAATGGCAAGCGTACTTGAGGGTCTCCTCCAGTTCTCATGCATGGGCCTGGTGCAAGGATAAGGCACAAGAGCCGCGGGCAGCTCGGCTGCAGGCAACCAGGCAGCGGTTCATGCTTCCCTACAAGGAAGGTGACTTACTCCGGACTCCGAGGGGTTCCGCAAACAACGGGTTTGCCAGACGGAGGGTTGCCTCCTCAGGATGTTCTGCTCCTTCTAGCCACGGAGAAGGGCAAGACGTGTGGGGAGGGGAAATGGGGAGGTTAGTGCAGCATAATTGATGCACCCCCCGCCCTTGTTGAGGTGGGCAGCTACAGAAATCAAATCAATCAATCCATCAGTAAAAATAAACAGTCCTGCAATTACCCCCCCACCCAACGTGGATTTCCCCAGGTTTGTCTGCTTGCGCAAGTAATTGCTGGGGGCGGCTGCTGGGTCCGTCAGCAAATCTTGAAGGGGAGGGGCAGGTAAGCCAGACAGCTCTGCTAGACCCCCCATGCCCAGGCTGCCGGCCACCACAGCCGCACGCAGCTCCTCCTGAGAGCCTCAGGGCCCCCACACTCCACTTCCAGGGTTTACTTTTTCACTTCAGTGCAGAAAGGAGGGAGGGAGGGAGGGAGGGAGGGAGGGAGGTTCCCCAAATGGGAAAGAGAATGGACGTGAGGGAATTCAGAGAGCAAACCGTTATGGACCCACTTGCTCTTCTTCTTCTTTCTTCTTCTTCGTCCCCCCTCTGGCCGTACCATCACAAGCCATGAACCCCCACTGGGGGAGGGGATGACCAGGAGGGCCAGGCCAGCACGTTCCTTCTTCCCAAGAGGCTGAACCAAGCCAAGCCCAAACGGCTCAGGGATCCGTGCGGCTCAGCTGAGGTTTTGGGCTCCTTTACTGCCGATTGGTTGAGTCAGCTGCCCATCCCCTACGTCTTCCTGGATCCTCAGTTTCCCAAAGGAAATCAAATGCTGACCATGAAACACTCGGCCCAAAAAGGCACAGAGACAAAATATCCTAATAGGAGATGGGAGAACAATGCCCTTATAACTGGGCCAGAGCAGGAAGTATCAGGAGAGAAAGACGGAGCCAGTGCCGGTTGCATTCCGGGCTGGAAAAGTGATGGCACAAAGGGGCAAGAAAGGGAGGACGGGGGGGGGGGGGACTTAATCCCTGGGGCTGACCTGCAGCCACAGAGACAGAGGCCTGGATTCCTAGATTATACAGAACCTGGATATGGTTTCCAAGAGGTCTTCTGAAACTGCCCCCCTTTCCTTTATTTAGAGATAAATTATTTAGAGAATTACGTTTACTGTCCTGAAAATTAGACCAAACCGAGGACTTTGCGTTCAGTTTTGGACACCACATTTTAAAAGGACGCTGACGAAGGGGAGAGCGCCCACAAGAGATCAGAGGATGAGAAGGCCCTGCACGGAGGGAGTGGGCTACCTTAAGGTCTTAGGCCCCTTCTCTTCAACATTTTTATAAGTGAGATCTAGATGAGGGGATGGAAGGGAACTCATCTCTAGGCAACACCAAGCCGGGCTGAATGGCTGGTACTCTGGAAGACAGACTCAAGATTCAGAAGGATCTGGATGGACTTCAGCACAATGAACGGCTGAGGTAACTAGGTATGTCCAGTTGAAGGAAGCCAGGAGGGTTGGGGGTGACATGACAGCCAGTACTTGGGGGAGGGTGGGGGGGGGGCTGTCCCAGACAAGAAACAATGGGTGGAAGCTCATTAGGGGTGAAACGAGCTGGAACGAAGGAGAAATTTCCTGCCGGTGAGAATAACTAATCAATGGGAGAGCTGAACCTTGTGGAGTTGGGGGGGGGGGGGGGCTCCATCACAGAGGTTTTGAAGAAGAGACTGGATATCCATTTGTCTGGAATGGAATCAGGTCTCCTGACTTGAACAGGGGGATGAACTAGAAGACCTCTGAGGTCCCTTCCAGCCCAATGGCTTTAAGTAACTGAAGGTTGTCATATACCGGTAGTAGAAAGTCTCCGTCACCCAGGCCACTGTTGTCCCAAAAGGTGCTTTTTCAAGAAGCTACTTCAGAGCTAGAGCTGAACCTGAACCCTCGGGCCATATAGGAGAAGTAACAGAATGGTTGTTATTCCAATGATGGGGCAAAAAACTCTGGGTTTAAATTCTAGAGAAACCAGTCAGTTTTGCTCTGAAAGAAGCAGGAAACGTTTCCTAAGGATAAGAGCTGCAATGTTTAGTCGGCAGGTGGAGACTTTCCTTCCCCAGATTTGTACAGGCAACCATCTCTCAGGGACGCTGCGGGGGTGGATTTCTGCTCTGGGAAGAGGATCAGATGAGGCAAGGCCCCTTTGCCCCCTGGCATCCCATCATTCTCCCCCTTAGGAGAGCTTCTGCTTGGGCATCTGTAACGCCCACCTACTGCTGCCAGCATTAAAAAGCTGCAGGTGCTTTTTGAGGCCAGAAGCGGCTCCAGATGTGCCTGCAAGGAACCAGGGCCTCCCCTGGGAGTCTTCTTCAGCTCCTCCCGAGCTTTAGCATCCGGGACCCTTGCGGAAACCTCAGAACGGAAAGCTCCTCCTAATGCTATGCGGGGCAGCCAATGGCTTGGCTTTAGGGTTAGGGTCTCGGCGGTGGGACTCCCGAAAGCGCATCCCTCGGGTCTGCCACGAGATGGCCTGTGGAAGAGCTCTGGTGTCCCTGGGGATGGAGCGTGGCGGGTGGGAGCAGACGAGGCCCAGGTGGGCCCTACATCATCGAGGGAAGAGCCAAGGTAAGCAGTTCAAGGGAGCTCACGTGGCTGAATATCCAGGAGACACGCAAACGCTCGATGCCGGCAGAAGGCTCAGCCGTGGTCAGGAGCACCGGCCTCCCCCACTGGCTTTGAGCCGGGCGCTCTGGGGATGAGCGAACGGGGCAACCTTCTGGCCACCCAGACTGCCAAACTGCCCCCCCCCTTCTGCTCCCCATAGCAACTGTGGTGGTTGAGGAAGGCAAGTTCTGAGGGGACATTAGAGGTACGTCCGTGGCCCAGAGAGACGGTGGGCAGAGAGGAGGAGGAGGAGGAAGAGGAGGAGGTTGGACAGCCACCTCTGTGACAGACTTGGATTTTAAGCAGCCTCACACCGGAAGGCCCCCCCCCCTTTCCCCAACTGTCCCCCATCAGAATTTAACAAATATCTAGATATTCCTCAAGGCTTCTATCATTCACCAAATCTCTGATTAGGTGGGCTCTAATTTTTTTCAAATTTCCATTTGGTTTTTAGTGTTGGAAAACTGCTCAAAACATTCATAATGCATCATGTCCCCCCCCCTTTCTCTCCTGGCCCCTCCAGCAGGGACCCTGTGGTGGACAAGCACTGCAACGGCAACCATTGACCCACACTCACCCCTTTGTCACCTCTCGCTTTAGAATTAAACTTCACCGTCTTTAACCGAGCTCGTTCCTTCTTCTCCACCCTGCAAGGAAAATGCAGGAGAAAACCCATGAGGGTCGGCGGCTCTGATTCTCTCCTTCCTGGGGCAGAACCGCCGTGCGTCTCTCTGGCCACAAGGTTGGCTGCCAGGATGAGGATCCAGACTGGAGGTGGGCAGAGCTTCCCCCACAGAAGAGAGCTTTGTCCCCCGCCCCCTTCAGCACTTGCCCAATGGGCCAGAAAATATTTGGAGAATCAAGCGGCACTTGACAAATCCACCTGCCAGAAGCGTCACCTTGTGCAATAAAAGTGGCAAAATGCACCCATTGGCCTGATTCCGGGCTGCACACAACACAGCAGAAGGACCACAATACACAACAGATGGTGAGGCAAATGTGGCCCATCCAGAAAGGGTCTCAAATCCCCCCAGCCCCAAGATCCAGGCCAGGAGGACAGGCAGGCCCTTCCAGAGCTCAATTGGGAGGGAGCGGGCCCTTAGCGCTACACCCCATGGAAACAAGGCTTTGCTTGGTTAGCGGAAGGGCGTTCACTCCGTTCGCCTGCATGGATCCCTGGGACCAGGAGTTCGGCCACCAGCATCCCTCCTGGCTGGTCCAAGCCCCTTCAGGGGTCACCCGTGGCTGGGTCCATGCTGTGCTGAATGTGTCTTTGAGGGGACGACTCAAAGAGGCCACGACTCTTCCCCAGGGGCTGCCGGGACAGGGATGTTAGAGGAGCCAGACCGGAACCATTTGACTCAGAAATGTTTTGAGTGGGTTCTGGCATGGGGCCCTTAGTATACTTTTGTGCTGTTTGTGGTTGTGTTGTTAGCCATTAGAGAACAAGCAGGGTAGCCATATAAATTGTTGGCTGGTGGAAAAGAAGCCCCAGGCCTTTTGCAAGCCCCCCCCCCTCAAACTCCACCTGCAGATTCCAGCCCTCCCTGGAGCCTCAGGTAAGCCTGTGGGGGAGGATCCTGCTATTTCTTGGCTCCTCCAAACAGAACGAAGGACAGAAATCCTGGCTTCCTAGTGAAGTGCGTGAGGGCTCAGTGAAGGGAACCGTCGCAAGGGCTGCTGTGGTTCTGTGCATGGGCTGACTTAAACGATTGATCTTCTGGGCACCCCAGGAACCTTCGGTCAAGCCGTGGCTCCCCTTGCAACCAACGGGGGACTGATTTACAAAAAAGTCCTACCCCAACCTTCCTCTGGGCGGCCTGTGCCTTCCCCACTCTCAGCTCTCCTCTGCCAGAGGCCTGGGGAGCTGGGCTTGGTCCTGCTCAGGGTCTCAGCGTCTTCACCCACAGCTCCGATTATCCTTCCTGGGGTCTGTTGGAGCCCCTCGCCCAGCACCCCCGCCCCCCGCCCAAGTGCTCCGTCGGGACTTATGACCTGTGAAGTGCCCAGAGTCCCTTTGCATGGGAGAAGGGCCTCAACAGTACTAGTAGTAGTAGTAGTAGTAGTAGTAGTAGTAGCAGTAGTAGTAAACACTCTCTTGCTTCCCCTTCCTGACGCTGCTGTCATTTGGCCACATCTGCTGGCGCCACCAGCTGCCACCTGGACTTTCTCTGCTGCCACCAAGTCTGGCCGATTGTTATTGGAGGATATTAGAAATAACAAAAGAAATGCCAGCATGTGGTCAGGTTTTAAATCTTGGTACATTTATGATGGACGCTGAAACAATTATAGTCCAATGGAAATGGAGGAACGATGATGGTGACATGTATAAAAATATCTGATTTTAAAAAATTATTAAAAAGAAAGCAGCCAATCCCACTTGGGGCTCCTCTCCCCCCCACAACCCCTTTTTCCTGGCAGGCCTCGAGCCGCCGTGCGAGACCGCTACCTGCGTTTGCTGGGGATGACGCCAACCTGGTCACTCTCCCCGCCCGGCATCACCAGCCGTGCCTGCCACCATTCATCGTCCGAGGCATTGATGACGTGGAGGATGTTGCCGAAGTGGAAGTTGAGCCCCTGGCTGGGGAGGCCACTGTCTTTAGTCTTGTCGTAGTCAAAGAGGGCTCTGCGGACGAAGGGAAGAAGAAAGGGAAGAGGAGGAAACGGGTGACCAGGGGACAGAGCAGGAGGGAAAAGATTCCCCAGGAGGAGGAGGAAGAAAACCTTTGCAGCCCCAGGAGAAAACCGGGTAACGGCTGCAAACAGAGCGGTGGGCAGCGGAGATGCAGCCCCACGAAGCGCATCATCATCATCATCATCCGGGGGGGGGGGGGAGAGGCTGCTGCATTAAGTGGCGATTTCAGCACCCGGAAAAATGATAAAGCCGCACATTCTTCCGGCAGTACGAATATATTGCTTCGCTTCTACAGCTGTACCAGTTGCTCAAGCTGCATGAGCCAAGACGTTCAGCGTGGCCAAGGCAGAGGGCGTGAGAGACCTACAGGAAGGCATCTTCACGTAGGGAAGCAAAGACGGCTTAACGGGTGTCACTGAGACGAGGTGGATGAAACTCTTAAGTGAAAGGCAGAGGCTGAAGATCCTGAAACAGAGCAGCCGGGGGGGGGGGGGCAGTGCCGGGTGAGGGAAGGGCCCTCGTGTCTTGAGAACCAAGGAGAGGGGGGGGGAGGAAAGCCACATGAGAGCATCTGGAGAAGAACAAAAGCAGGGGGGCTGATATTATTGGGGGGGGGGCTGCAGACGGCCAAGCCAAGCAGAATGACTGGATCAGACCTCATGACATTCAGGAGGGAGAGACACAGGAGTATCGGGGAGCCTCAAATATCCAGGCCTATCCTGCCAAACCAAGTTAGTGGGGGCTGCCGGGCTCCAAAGCCTCCCCAGATGCTCCGGCAGATAGTTCCATCCTTCAAGAGACTCGAAGAAGAGACAAAGGGGCCAGCAGCAGAGCCAGGGCCCTCAACAGCCCCGGAAGCCTCACCTGACGTAGAGGGACCGCTTCTGGCTGGTCCGCAGAGAGCCAGATCCGGAGCTCATGCTGCTGCTCATCATCTGCTCTCGCAAGTCATGTATTCTGGCTTCAAAACGGCCATATTCTGAGGAAGAGGGAAATGCCAGGTCAATAGCAATAGCAGTTAGACTTATCTACCGCTTCATAGGGCTTTCAGCCCTCTCTAAGCAGTTTACAGAGTCAGCATATCGCCCCCAACAACAATCCGGGTCCTCATTTCATCCACCTCGGAAGGATGGAAGGCTGAGTCAACCCTGAGCCGGTGAGATTTGAACAGCCGAACTGCAGAACTGCAGTCAGCTGAAGTGGCCTGCAGTGCTGCATTTAACCACTGCGCCACCTCGGCTCTTCAGGTCAGTTCCACAAATGCCAGGGCTGCGGAATATCAGGGTTTTGGGCGCCCCAAATCTTACGCCCACCTAGACTTTTCCTTCAAAACACGTATCCTTCTCTCCCCCCCCCCACCCCAAAGATTTCAAAAAGATAGTGGAACCCCCTCATTTTCTCTCTGTCACTCATGCAGACACACACAGACAGACAGACAGACAGACACACACAAACACAGAGTGATAGTGCAAGGGTACACAAATTTACTCCAGATATTTGACAGACTGAAACGTGGTTGATCTATCTATCTGTTTGACTGAAGCCCACTCGTGCTCTGGTGAGCATTCAGGTAAGAAAATTTGAAAACAAAATCATAAATTGTTAAAAGCAGGTAAACAGCAGATTAACAGATTCAATGAGCAACGAAGTTAGGGCCAAAACCAACTGTCTTGTCTGCTTCCAGGTGCAACCCAAGGGGTGGGTTATAGCCGTGGAGGCTTTGGACGAGAGAGATCCAGGCTACCTGAAGAAGCACCTCCCCTCCCCCCCCCCACGGGACTGGCTTGTCCCCGTGCTCCCCCCCCCCCAGCAGAAAGGGCATGCCGCAGACCCCATCGGCCAAGGAATTTTGGGTCCTTGTTTCATGGCCACCAGTTTAGCATGCAAGTTATGACAGTGCTGAATGAGTGATATTTATAAGTGATATTAGGATTTCCGCTCACCCCAGAAACCCCGCACTCACACGATTGTGATGTGGGTATCTTGACAACTGGTTCACACTTATGACAGTCGCAGTGCCCTTCGGTCACATGACAGCCATCTGCAACTTCTCCGGCCAGCTTCCCACCAGCAGAGTCCAAGGGGAAGCTGGCAGGGACGGTGGCCAGTTGGTCTGGTCAGTCCCTTGCACACACACCCCTGCCCAGCATCAGCCACCCCCGGCCCACCATGCTCATGCCATGCCGCGTGCCCTACCTGCCTGCAAGCCACCAGGAACTCGCTTAATGACCTGTGACCCTCACTTCACAACGGATGTGGTCAAATGACGCCAGGCCTTAAAACCAGAGTGCTTATTGACATAAATTCTGGCTCCACTCACTCGTCACTAACTGAGGACTAGACGAGGCAATGCAGGGTCATTTCCCACAGAGCCAGATTTTCCCATTCTGAAGAGCATCCCGGAACGAAACCGGAATATGTTATTAGGCGTTTTGTTTTTAAAACGTTGCAAACCGAGTAACCACAGTTTGCGTCTCTGGGTGGGGTTTTTTAAAAGGAGGCAAAGAAAAACAACACAGGGAAGCAAAAGGCGACACGTGGAGGCCGCGCATAACGAAGAGGCGCATCTGGACCCACAGGTGGGGAGGGGGGGTGAGCCAGGCCTGCCAAGGACTAAGAGGGTCAGAGCCATCGGAATGGGGGTGGGGTGGCCCAGTGGGAGCCTCTCTCCCAGGTCCAACCAGAGGGTCCTGCCTCAGAGCCCCCCCCACACACACACGGCCCAAGTGTGACCCCATCCTGGCCCCTTGCATCAATCCCCTTCCTTTGACAAAGTCACCTGGGAAGCAAACTCCATCGCCATGAAGACGGCAGGTGGCCCCAAGGCTTTCTCAGCCTCCCAGCCATTGCAAGGTCTTAAAGCAGTGGATTCCCAAGGGGGAAAGAGGGGGTTTAATCTGATCATCCACTTGCCTTCGGGACGATACTGGGCTACGATAGTGACGGACTGACCGGCATTTTTCAAGGCAGCGGCTGCCTCTTCGTGGGTTGCTGCTTTGAGGTCCACGCCATTTACCTGGAAAGTAACACAAAGGAACCGTTGCTCAGATCAGAACGTGAATGTCACCAAATCAACCAGCTTGGAACCCAACCGGCCCCTTGCAGACGGCCAAGCTGCCTCCTGGTGGGTCACAGAGGTCTTATCCACCCCCCCTCGCCCACCTTGCCAGGCAGAGCCCCGCACGGTCCAGGGTCCCCTGCCAAGAAGAGCCCCGACTGGTTTCCCCCCTTTGCAGGGTCTTACCGAAATGATGCGGTCTCCTTTCCTGAGCTCCCCACTGAGGTCTGCAGGCCCCCCGGCAAGGATGAAGGAGACAAAAATCCCCTCCCCGTCCTCTCCCCCCACGATGTTGAAGCCAAGTCCTGTGGAGCCCCGATGCAGCACCAGCTTCCGTGGCTCCCTTAAAAGGAGAAACCAATTACAGCCACTCCTCCTGCATGGACAGCCCCAGTGGCTGTCAGGATAAGAAGAGCCAAAGGCACACAAGACGTGCTTGTTTTTAATCAACAAATTAAGGATTTAATAGGCACACGAATAAAGATTTCAGCAAGGAACCCTTCTTTCTACTTCTATGGATAAAGGAAAAAGAAAACTAAACAAAAAATATATCAAATGCAAATGGAAAGAATTGAGGTCTTAATCAGCGAGTTCTCTCTCTGCAGAGACTTAACACTGTTTCTTATCATGATAAAGTTATGAAGAAAACTCAGGACATATATATATATGCACAGATATGTGTATCTTTAAAAGCTATACTGTGTTTCCCTGAAAATAGGACATGTCCCTTTTTGCAATTTTTTTTTTTTTTTAGGCAGACATAGACAAACAAGACATAAAAAAGATAAAACCATCCTTCATCGCATACAGTGTAGTGTCGATGGGTTACAAGGTTTTTGTGCATCCTTTCCATAGTCATCACTTGCAATTTATATGAAATCACATCTTATCAAATCAAATATGTTTATATACACCATTACCATTGTACCTTATTTGTTTGACTATCACTATTTATTCCTTCACTTTCAAAGAGCTACACTAAATATTGGGATCATTTATAACAATTCATTACATCATCTTCAATCTATCCAATAATAATATATCTTGATGTTATATTCAATATCATTCTGTTATTCTTGTATTGATAACATTCTCTAGCATCTTTCGTTTCCATGTTTTTTCATCTAACCATTGATTAAAATAAATCCCATGTCTTATTATAAAATTGTTTATCTTCTTGTTCTCCAATTTCAAATGTCAATTTAACGACACGTCCTGATAATGAGGCCAGGACTGATTTCTGGGACTGGTGTAAATGTATCCCCTTCCCCCGAAAAGGAGGGAGGGGTGGACGGCACAGGAGGAAGCCCTCCCCTTCCCTGCTCACCTTGGTGCTTCTCAGCTTCTTAATCGGAGGAGCCGGGCCGATCCGGCTGCCATTCACAGAGCAGCTGATTTGCGGGGGCTGCTCAGGCTGCGGCCTCCAGCAAGTGCGGCTGCTTTTGCCATCAATTGCGGACCCAAAAGCAGCAGGAGGCCAAGTGATGCTCCCCATGCGCCTCGCACCGGCCTTCCGAAGGCTACTGTAGCAGCAGCTTTATCATTATTTCGTCCCGACCTACGTGGCCCAGGGAGTCACATGGATCGGGACAAAATAAGGGTAAAAAAAATGTTGCCTTGCCCTCAGCCCCCCCCGTTCCCCCCTTCCGGGTCTCCCAGAGACCAAGCTCTGGCAGAGAAGTGGCACCAGGGTTTCAGGAGCAAAGCTCTGAGAGGAGCCAGGCAGGGCAGGTGGGGGGGGGAGTCCAGTGCCGCCCCAGCGCTCTTCTTCCCTTGGAAACGGAATCCTGGGAGGGGGAGACGGCCTCCCCAGGCAGGGCGGGTATGTGGGTATGTGCATGAAAAGCACAAAGCGAGGGAGCCAGCAGCTGCGGATTAAGGAGCTTTGTGAAATGTCATGCCTACACGCAAAGTTTGGTGAGGGAGGGGGAAGAGATACTCCCCTCTCTTGACCTTACTTGGCTTGAAAATATTTGAGAATCAGGCCAGAGAGGAGGAGGAGGAGGAGGAGGAGGAGGAGGAGGAGGAGGAGGAGGAGGAGGAGGAGGAGGAGGAGGAGGAGGAGGAAGGAGACGCTGCCGCCTGCAGAGACACAAAGATCGAAGTTCACTGAAGACGCTCCCTCTCCGGCCAGCCCACAGGACTACCTGAAGGTGGGAGGGGGGGAGATTTCTCACAGGGCTTCTTCCGACATCCCAGTTGTATGGATTTCCATGCCTTCCTTTATGGGATGTTTTTTCCCACCTGGGACATCAGGAGGAGCCCTGTGAGGAGATGCCAATGGGCAGGAAATCTCTACCCCCCCCCCCACCTTCAGAATATCCTTTCAAAGAGTACTTTCACCAGGATGAAGAGCCGGCTGGAGGCGGCATTTGCATCAGGTTGGGCTTTCTTTGCAAGGTGGGCGATCTGGGGAGCGAGAGATTTCGGAGGCCTGGGCTGCCGTGGGCTGGTTCCTGCAGTGATTCATCCCCAGGGGTGAGCCTTTTGCCCTGCAGCTTGGAAGCTGCGGAGGAAGCCTGCCATGCCCGGCGAGGGTGGGGGCAGAAGAGGCGGCAAGAGAAGCCACGTCTCGCTCCATGCCTCACACTTCTCCCGCACCCCACCTGCCACCCCTCTCGCTAGAGAGATGGTGGGGAAGGGAGGCAGCCAGGATCTTCTTAGCATTGGGCGGAGGGAGGTGTTTGGTGGGAGGTGTTGGGCCGCGAGACGCGTGTCCTACCCGAGACTTGCAGCTCCGTCGCATTCCTCACTGTTTTGTCCAGGGAAGCACCTTGTAAAAAAAAACATCTCAAGTTCAACTTTCCTGGACAAAACAGCGAGGAATGCGACGGAGCTGCAAGTCTCGGGTAGGACACGCGTCTCGCGGCCCAACACCTCCCACCCCACCCCAATGCTAACAGGACCCTGGCTGCTGACCCCCCTGGCGCTTCCATCCGGGCCATCGACCGATCCTGGCTTCCCCTTCCCATTTCCGCCACTGGCCTCGAAAGCAGCCAGGCCCTCGTCGGCCAGCACCCAACCCCCGCCAGAGCTGCCGGGGGCTGCGGGGCAAAGGGGGGCCTTTCTGCACCCAACCTTCTTGGAAGACAAATGCTCCCGCTGTCCATCGCTCGACTGGCCATTGCACCCCTCTGGGCATGAGGATTTCCTCTAGCAATGAGGCCTCACGGTCAGTCCAGCCAAGAGGAAGAAGGAAGAACCGCCAGGGCCCCGGGAAGAGCAAAAACCCCACAGGAACAGCACTTCATTACGGGTAGTCCTCAACCTATGGCCACCTCTGTTTCAGTTGTTAAATCGTGACAGTCGTAAGTCAAGGCACTTAACCAGATGTGATTTATGGCAGTCATTAAATGAATCACATAGTTTTAAGTTCACATCATACAACCTTTAAGCAAATCATATAGCCATAAAACTGAATCCATTCTCTGGAAATTGGCAAAAACCATCAGAAACCTGGGGGGGGGGGGGGGGAGTGTTGAGTATCATGCAGGACCACACCACACTGTGACAAGTCGTAAACGTGAGCCCTGTTGCCAAGCGTTGGAAGTGCAGCCCTGGGGGGGGGGGTGCACATTCTGCGACACAGCTGAAAGTACTGGAAGCCCCCCTTCCAGAAACATATGGTCATAAGTCAAGGACTGTCTGCCTCCACCGAAAGACTATTCCTTCTTGGAGGTGGGAGCTACCCTACAAAGAGCCTTCCTTCTAGGCAGTGAATGGCTCCGCAGACACCCTCCCTCACCCAGGCACCTCCTTCCCTTTGGGGTGCCCTGCTCTGCCGGCCATTCCCTTCCACCACCCCCTCCACCCTGCCCTTGCCCCCCACCCCCCACCCCAGGCGTTCAGCCGGGGACTTATTGCAGAAGTGGCTGCAGAGGCAGAGAGGCTTCCTACCTGGTGATCTTGTCTTCTCCCAGCGTTGCCTTAGGAACAGGTGAGTATCTCCCTGGGGAGGCTGGTGGTGGCAAAGGCTGGCCCAGGTAACTTGACGGGCTGACGTGATTCTCTGCAGGCTGAGAGTAAGCTGGGGAGGGGGAGGGGGGGTCAGTCAGAAGAAGGTGCCCTCTGCTGCCTGGGGCCAAGTGGCAGAAGCTGCCCCTTCACCTGCCAAGCACCCCCAAGCTGCAGATGCTGAACGGAAAGAGTGGAGCTTTTCAGCCGCAGTTCAACCTCCAGGCCCGATGACTGGGGTGGGGGAGGCAAGAATGAACCCAACCCAATGAGGAGCCGCTGCTAAGTGCCTGGATAGGTAAGTTCTGACCTGCTACGTTCCCCTTAATGCCAGGGCATATCACCCAGCTCCACCTGCTCCCACCTGACCTGGGAGGAGTGGAAGAGGAGTGCCCTTTCCCAGCCCCTCGGCTGCCCTCATCCCTTCATCCTTTCGTCACCCGCGTTTAGGCAGCCACGAAGGCAGCCCAGCATTGGCCGCCTGATCCCAAACAGGGAGCTGGGTTGCCTCAGAGCGCCAAGCACAGACTCTGCTGGGACTGGCAGTCACTCCATCCACACACAGCCTATCTGCCAACTCAGCCCCCCTAACCGCCCGCCACCTCCCCGGGACAGTCATGTCTTCGTTTGTTTGGGAAACTTTGGAAGAGAAGCTGAACCTGCAGATGTGAAGAATCCCAAAATGGGGGGGGGGGGGGCAAGCACTTTTTAAAGAGGCCCACAGGAGAAAGCTAACAAGTGCTGGGCAGCATGAAGAGGATGAAAGTGTTTCAGACAATGCTCTGAGGACCAGGCCATGGGTTCAAGGAGCTCGTGGACGGAAGAGGAAGAAGAAGGGAAGGGAAGTAATTGAATTGTCAGACGACCAAGGAATGAAACTCTGGCCAAGGGAGGATAAAGTGAAGCCGGGTCCAGCACTCAGATGGCTTCAGAGGAGCTGCGGAGGCTGAGCCAGGGGAACGTCCGCCGTGGGAGACACCGGAAGCTGGTCTGCCAGGTGTTACCCCGGTAGGTCAACCCACGATGCCCTGGCAATGTTAATTCCCCTCTCGACCGCCACGCGACTAATGTTATGAGCTTCACGTGGGGCTGCCTTGGAGCCCAGAATTACAGCTGGCGCAATCTCATCAGTCGGAAACGCCACCAATTTCAAACTTCCGGGTAGTCCTCACTTTCCAACTGTGACTGGAACTGGCAATTCTCATTAAGCAATGTGGCTGTAAATGGAAAAACCATGCAACAGCACCCAACTTACGACGGCAGTTACAGCGGCAGTCTTTAAATGAACTACTCATGGTCATTAAGCGCAATGTCACATGACTGCGACTTGCAACCATTGACTTTGATCGTCGGAAGGTGGCTTGAAGGCCACGCACGGCAATCACGCGGGGGTGGGTGGGGGGGTCAGGATTGTGGCTCTTGTGAAGGGGCATACTGGTTGCCAAGTGCTCCAATGTCTGTGATGTGACTGTAGGGAGGCTGCAACACCACAACCTCCAAGGACTGGCCATAAATCTGCTTATTTAGCACTGCTGTAACTTCAAACGGTCACTAAATATGAGCGGTCAGTAAGTGACAACTGCCCATTCTGTAGCGGTCACCAATAGGGATCCAGGCGCAACTCCTGACCCTTAACTTCAGCCCTGAGTTCCGATTGCGACTTCGAAGACCCCACGCAGCACAGAAGCGGGACCATCCCCCTGGCAGAAGTGGGGGGGGGGGCTGTTCATGTTTAGAGAGGGCCCTCCAGGAGTCGCCTTTGTGCACCCCCCTCGCTGGCCCTGGTCCTAGACGCCTTCTGCAAGCCAAAGCCCTTGTTTCCATGCATTCGCCCTAAACTGAATGTGGCCTCCGCGTTAATTTTTGTTATGAAATTTCTATTCCCTATTATTGATCACTCAAAGATGTTAGGAACGGGGAAGGTTTTGAATTATGTTAAACAAACAAATTATTTAAATCTCAGAAAATTTCTGGGTCAAAAGTCTTAATTATGCCATGTTGAGAGTCAAGGACATCTCCCACCCTTCGCAGAGGTGCACTTCCACCCACCTAAGCGTCCCTTCCTGCACCTGAAGATTTTCCCAGAGATTTGCAGAAACGGCCAGAATCATTCTCCGTCTGTTTGCCATCCATTGGCTCAAGAACCCGTGCAAAGGTCTTTCCCCTCTTTTCTCTCCTATTACTGAACCTTAGCAACATTATCTATGGTTTTGCTAGCCAGGCTCTGGGGCAACAGAAATAAAAATGCCATCTATTCTCACATGAAAATTGTTGGCACCCAGTGGCTACTTCATATGATTACGGAAAAGTAAAAGGTTGAGGGGTTCAATGTTAATGCTTTATTCTACTGCAACAGAGGGAGTCAGAAGTCAAGGCTTTTTCTCTCCCCTCCTCCTCCTCCTCCCCACTGTGTCCTCCTATTTCCTCTTGCACTTTGTTCTTTAATCTAATAAAACGTTCAAACAGAAAATTGTTGGCACACATAACAAAATGTCAACAAAGGACAAGGAGAGAAAAGATGCTTTTAGTTAATTCTTTTCTAACAAAAAAAACAGCCACCCCAAATTCAAACTTACGGCCAGTGATCTCAGGAGGGACATAAGCATCATTGATGAACATGGTGCTGGGCTTTGCCAGTTTCAGATAGACAAAGTCAGAGGTGTTCTTTAAAGCAGCCACTGCTTCTTCATGGGTGACTTCCTCTAAGCAAACGTTGTTCACCTGGAAGAGGGAAAAGGCAAAAGGAGCTTATCCCTGGAAGAAAACAGACCTCCTCTGTGTCACCGGGCAAGGGACCACACTGGCGCAGGCAGAAGTTGGGCTCTCGCCCAGCAAGTCTCCGGACTGCTGCTGTGACTGATGCAAAACACGATGACAATAAAAATACAGAAGGCGTCTTTTGAAGAATGGAATCAGACACAGCGACAATATCAACAAGGTCAGTAATAGCAATAGAACTTAGACTTATATACCACTTCATAGTGCTTCACAACCCTCGCTGAGTAATGGTGTTTGTTTCTATGAACAGACTGTGCCCAAAAGATGTTACTGATGTAAAGTCAACAGTAGAATAAGTTTATCTGATGAGATAGAAATGGTATCAAAAGTGGGTTTATAATTGAGACCAAGAGAATGATTTAGAAAAGGAAATTTCAACTCCCCGCAGTCATCTTGTCAATTTGCCACGGGCAACTCGCTACAGCCAACTTTCTGCAGGATAACTCGCCATGGGACAATTCACAAATTCAATTTAATTATTTAAAATAAAATTTAAAATATTTACATTTTTGATAATCACATTTCATTTGCCCCTCTTGGCATCCTTTCTTTAAAGATTCTATTCCACCATTTCTTCAGTATTACTGTAACTTTTGTCCAGTGGCGAGTTGGCCATGGCAAGTTGTCCTAGACCCTTTTCCCTCTCCCAGAGCAAGATGAGAGAGGAAGGGATTTCAAGAGTCTACACATCAAAAGCAACGGATCAGGCAAAGGAGAAACTGCCTACAGAAATCGCTTGCTTGATTCGACCTGACGTTCCTCAGCTGGACAGACGTGGGAGGTGCGAGCTCTGAAGAGCGCCACATGAACTCTGTCTGAGCGCCACATGAACTCTGTCTGACAAACCAGTGCTGAAATCCTTTTGGATCAGAACCTCCCTGTGGGGAGGGGGGTGAAGAAGGGGCAGCGTCTCATCAGACCCAGAGGGAGTGCAACAGGTCCCTCATAGGTCAATTTGCCCTCTGAATCGGCGTTGGGGGAGGGAGCATGGCAACATGGCTGCATAAAAAGCTGGCTTCTGGCCAAAGTATCTGAGCAGGAGCATGTAGGAAACGGGATGAAAAACCTGGTAAGAAGATTTAATTAACCAATAGATATAAATCAGAATTTGGAAAAGGCAAAGAACCTTGAGAGTATAAATAATATCAATGGACAGACCGGGATTCTGGCAAAAAAAAGAAAGAAAAGAAAAGAAAAGAAAAGAAAAGAAAGAAAGAAAGAAAGAAAATGGAAGGTTAAATCACAAGCCCAAAAAGAACTACTTGCTTTAAATAACTTGGATACAGAAAGGAGAAAGCAGAGAAGTGACAAACCCATTCAAACACAAACTTTGAATTTGGATTTGAAAAGGCTTGTCTTTAAAAGAGATTAGGAGGGTGAAACGGAAACCAAAACAACATATCAAGGAGATTTGCTTTATTCAAGTTTCTTCTAACTAACATATCTTAAGCAACTCTAATTAATGAGAGGTAGAATGTAACAAGAGGGGAAAAAATCAAGAAAAAAATCATTATTTTCTCACTTATAACCTAATCTTGTCTTTGCAACAAATGGAATGTGAAACTTTGAGCCTGAAGTTTTAATTAACCAATTGTCATAAATCAGAATTTGGAAAAAGGCATACCGTATTTTTTGGAGAAGACACACACTTTTCCCTCAAAAAAGGGGGTGAAAATCTGGGTGTGTCTTATACACTGAATACAGCATTTTTTTGCCTCCTGAAACTCTGCCCCCTTCACCAAAATGACCGTGGATAGCTTTTAGGCGGCTTTCAGAGAGCTCCTGGGGTCTGGAGAGGGCAGAAATGAACAAAAAATTTCCATTTCCATCCCCCAGCCCCCAGCAGCACTCTACAAACTTCCTAAAGACTATCCATGCCCTTTTTTTTGACAAAACGGGCATGTTTTGGGGAAGTTTGCAGAGTGCAAAAAGTTTTTTTTAAATTTTTCTCTTCAAAACCTTGCTGCGTCGTATACTCCTGTGCGTCTTATACTCCAAAAGATACGGCATTTTAAGCAGCTCTAAGCAATGAGAGGTGGAAGGTAACAAGGGGGAAAATAAAATCAAAAGCTGGGAAAATACGAAGTTTTTTGCCGGAGGGAGAAGAAAGGATCAAGGCGGCTCCTGCTTCTCTTCTTCTTCACATTAGCTGAATTAGCTAAATTTAAGGTGGACCCGAACTCTGAAACAAGAACTGTATAACTAACTGTAATTTTGGAACTGGACATTATGGAAAGGTGGGAATTTGAAGAACTACATGAAATTATAAAAAATATGCATAACTCATTAAAATCAAGTATAAATATAACTTTGAAGTTAGCTATTGAGGAGAAGCAGGAAGAAGAAGTGAGACTCCTCTGGTGTTGTCAGACAGAGAGTCCTAGCAAAGCTAAGAGGGGACAGAACTGCCCAAAGGGAGGGTGAAAAAAGCCAGAACAAAGTTAAACTCACAGCCATCAGCTTGTCTCCGATCTGGAGCCGTCCGTCCTTATGTGCAGCTCCGCCTTCGATAATTTTGGTGACGTAGATGCTGTTGTCTCCAGGGATGTGCTGGTTGCCGACCCCCCCAGCGATGCTGAACCCGAGACCTGCTTCAGGAGAGCGAAGGCCGTCAGCATCCACCCACGGCCGTGCGGCAGGGACCCAGGACCCTCTCTGGGACAGCAGGGAATCCGCTGAGAGGCTCCGTGCCAGAGTGGATCCCAGCAGCTCTGCCTCGTTCAGGCTCCAGCGGAAGTGCTGGCACGGACGCCCCTCTGCCTCCAGGAAAGGGCCTTTTCTGCAGGGCGGGGAAGGGGGATACCCGCTTTTGGGGGAGGGGGGAGGGGGGAGCATTACCCCCTGACAAACCTTTGGGCCCCTTCACCAGCTTTATGTCCACCACCCTCTCCGTGGTTTGCCTCCTCCTCTTGACGGACAGACGGACCATGGAGCCCGCCTCCTTCAAGGCTTCCACAGCTTTGCCATGGGTCACATCGCGGACGTCCACCTCGTTCACACACAAAATGCAGTCGTTCACCCTGCGTGGGGAGAGGGGAGGTTTCCCATATCCGCCTTGTGCAAGCGTGAGAGGGAGCACGGGTGCCGATCAAACATGGAGCAAAGCACCACTCTGAGGAACAGCCCTCCTCCCCCCCCCACCAGGACTGCCCCCATCTTTCCTCCCTGCTCTTCCGGGGCTGCCTGCTTCTATTCTCCGTCGTCTCCCCTTTGGGGGCCCCCAATCAGTGGGGAGGAGGGAAGACAAGGAACGAAAGGCAGCCAGCCAAGGGAAGCACAGGCAGGGGGAGCCAAAGCCCTTGGAGGAAGCTGCTCAGGCAGTGGGGCTGCCCCCTGGAGGCCTGGAGGGGAAGCTCTAAAGCTGCTTCCAGCAAATCTCAAGGGAGAAGCTGAGGAGGGTCTGAGGCTGGAGCACATTTCTGAGCCACCGAAGGAGGCGACACAGAGGTTTATGGAAATGAATAAGCCAATCTGAATGCCCGATGCCTAATGCCCACAGCAGAGCACTCCCTTCGGCCACCGGCATGGACTAAATAACTTTTAAGATCTGCTCCACGTGCGAATCCTGCCTCATTTCCCTGGGAGGGACTCCTTGAAGTATCTGGCACCAATAAGAAGTGTAACTGGATGAAAAGATCAACACAGTCTTGAATTGTCCTGCGGTGAATTGGCCACAGCGAGTCGTTCTAGACCAGGGGTGTCAAACTCAATTTCATTGAGGGCCGCATCAGGGTTGACTTTGGGGGGGGGGGTGTCAGGTAGGCATGGCTAGCTCAACGTCACTCATGCTGGGGGTGTGGTGGCCCCAGCACTGGGTCAGCACTGGGTCAGCAAAAACGGGGCCCCAAGCTCCGTTTTTGGCTGCAACAGCTTCCTGCGACCCTCTGCCAGTGAAAACGGAGCTGGTGTGCGCGTGCGTGTGCGTGCGTGCG
>NW_028261391.1:712222-781213 GCF_051295495.1 Thamnophis sirtalis
GCCTGACCCTCCAATTTAGCCTTCCAAAGTGGGGGAGGGCTCCCATCTTCATAAGCTTTTGCTCAGAATAGGCAAAGAGTCATAAGGTTGCTTAGTTCAGCTATTTACAAGGGGAGGGTTTACTTATCCCTGACTGCTCCCTTCTGAGGCCAAGAGGCCTTTTGCTGTGGTGGCTTTTCTAGGCTCTTCTTCCTGTCTCCCAAGGTCAGTCCCAGAGCCTCCCGTGCAGGTGTTGAGGTCTGGAGCCAACTCCTTCCTCCTCCTGGGCTGCATTTTTTGGTCTATGCAGTAGTAAACTCTTGCCTTCAGCCAGCCTGAATATTTTTCTTTTTTGCAAGAGTGGCATTCATCGATTGGGCTCTCCTGTCCGTTTCTGGCCAAGAAGGTGTCCAAAGGAAGAGCCAGCTGGGTCTTGATGTGGAAGCTGACATAAGCAGGACATCTCCCCCTCCCTCCTTCCCTCCAAGGTGGCCCAGGCTGGAAGGCAGTTTGGTCCCTCTGGAGCAAGGAAAGAAATTCTACCGATTCCCTCTCTCCCTTTCCTGGGGTTCTCACCTTCGGCAGGAATCTGTCTTTCGGCCAGCGAGACAAATGGTGGTCTCCTTAACAATCCTCAGCTAAGGAAGAGAGGCCTTCCTAAATCTCCATCCCTCTCGACGGAATCCATGCCTGCTCTCTGAAACTTTCCCCCTTTTTTCAGCTTCTATTCTACTTTCTGGTATTACAGTGATTCCAAAACTTGGCAACTTTAAGACTTGTGGACTTCAACTCCTAGAATTCTCCAGCCAGCTCTGCTGGCTGGAGAATTCTAGGAGTTGAAGTCCACAAGTCTTAAAGTTGCCAAGTTTTGGAACCACTGTGGTATTACATCCAAAGCATTTTGCCAACACAACCGGTAGAACGGATTTGGCAGAGGCTGGTCTTCTAATCCAACTCCCTATTCAAGCAGGAAAGTCTACACCATTCCAGACCAATCTCTTCTTGAACTCCTCCAGGGATGGAGCGCCCACAACTTCTGGAGGCAAGCTGTTCCACTGGCTAATTGTCCTCTCTGTCAGGAAATCCCCCCCTTAGTTCCAAGTTGCTTCTCCCCTTGATTCATTTCCATCCGTTGCTTCCTCTTCTGCCTTCTGGTGCTTTGGAGAATAGGCTGACCTTATGCTTAGCTTGCTTCCTGGATGAGCCCATTGCGAGGGGTTCATGCCACACACACTCTGTCCTCGAAGCTGAGGAAGAGGATGGGCTTGCCCGAAGTATAAATGACTAAGATAAATAAACAGCTAAGGATGAGGTACATTTAGTGAAGTGCGTCATGCAAATGTGCTTCTTAAGCCTTTGCTAATTGAGTTACAAGCATTCTCATGGACAGAGCCATTAGCGTTAAAAATACACAAATGCAAAGCATTCGTGCTTCAAGGAACATTTCTCTGCTGGTGGGACCAGCCAAAGACCCGGACTGAAACACAGAGAGAATTGCAGCCGTTGGCTTCACACATGTCGGGCCCAAACCTTTACAGGGCTAGTGGAGGCTTGTTTTAGTCCAAGGGTGTCCAAACTTGGGAACTTTAAGACTTGCGGACTTCAACTCCCAGAATTCCCCAGCCAGCTATGCTCCAGCCAGCTATGCTAGCCAGCTATGCTGGCTGGGGAATTCTGGGAGTTGAAGTCCACAAGTCTTAAAGTTCCCAAGTTTGGACAGCCCTGTTTTAGTCTGTTGTGTGAACTCCCAAATCTTTCCTTCGGTCCAGGCATGGCTAAGCACAGAGCTTATAGCAATAGCAATAGCAGTTAGACTTATATACCACTTCCTAGGGCTTTCAGCCCTCTTTAAGCGGTTTACAGAGTCAGCATATTCCCCCAACAACAATCCGGGTCCTTATTTTACCCACCTCGGAAGGATGGAAGGCTGAGTCAATCTTTGAGCCGGTGAGATTTGAACAGCCGAACTGCAGATAACAGTCAGCTGAAGTGGCCTGCAGTGCTGCATTTAACCACTGCGCCACCTCGGCTCAACTGGAAGGTCTCCAAGAACCAAGGGTTTGCTTTGAAGCCTGCCTGCAAGCTTGGATGGTCCCACAGGCACTGCCATGGCATTGAGGAGGGGTCTTCAGCTTTGGGTTCAGCCCAAGCTGGTGGTTGGGCACACATGAATGGCTTCGCTTTGGGCACAGCTGAATAGAGCTCTCTTCTGACCTGAAGGCTTCCAATGGATCATGAGTCCTACCAGCACCCTCTCTCCCCCTCCCCCCCTTGACCATGATGGCTAGACATGATGGGTGTTGTAGTCCAACCCTTCTAGAAAGTGGTGGCTTGGAGAAAGGAGCCAACATCCTCAGTCTCAACTTACAGCCCCCAATCCTTGGAGGAGAGGGAAGAGACACAGATTTCCAGACACCCCCCCATGTGGTGTTTTAAAATTACAGTGATATTTATTGTCACGGGGTTTTTTTCCCCCCAAGTAATGATGTGCTTCTTCTAATATCTGCAGTGGCCTCAGCATAACAGGCTTTGCCTAGCTATGCAGAGATTTTTACAGTTTCTTAATTGTTTGCGTTCCTCCCTCATTCGCACAGGGGTGCCTGATCGCAACTCGGATGTGCTGGTTCCCCCACAGATTTTGCACCGCGGGCTTCCTTCAACCTAGACAGTCAGGAATGTCCTGACAGGGAGAACAATTAACCAGCGGAACGGCTGGCCTCCAGAGGTCGTGTCTGCTCTAGCACTGGAGCCCATAGAGAGTCTCAGTCCTCCAGGTCAGGATTGCCCCAAAGGTGCTTTTTCAAGAGGCAACTGGACTTTCTGGTTTTTCTTTGAAGACCTTTCACTTCTCCTCCAAGAAGCTTCTTCAGCTCTGGCTGGATGGTGGGGAATGGAAGGATTTAGACCAGTGTTTCTCAACCTTGGCAACTTGAAGATGTCCGGACTTCAACTCCCAGAAGTTGAAGTCCGGACATCTTCAAGTTGCCAAGGTTGAGAAACACTGATTTAGACTCCTTGCAAACAGCTGGCCATTTGCATCCTTTGAGAGGGTCTTTGAGGCCACTTGGAGGTTTATCTGTGTCCTGGGGGTTTCCTAGAGGTTTTCACTGGAGATTTTCAAGAAGAGACTGGACGTCTATTTGACTGGATGCTCTCCAGCTAGCCAGCCCTGATGATGTTACCTAGTTTGGGTAGTGAAATGTCTGTAAGAAAACCATGAAGCTCAGAGAGCATCAAGGACCCCTCATTTCAACCCTGAGCGACAAATGTTCTCCTCTGTTGGTATTGTTCTCACTGCCAGGAAATTTCTCCTTCGTTCTAGATTAATCCACTCCTTGATGAGTTTCCACCCGTTGCTTCTTGTTCTGCCCTCAGGTGCCTTGGAGAATAGTTTGACTCCCAAATCTTCTTTGTGGCAACCCATGAGTTAATGGAAGACTGCTATCCTGTCTCCCCTGGTCCTTCTTTTCATCAAACTAGACATCCCCAGTTCCTGCAACTGTTCTTCATACATTATAGCCTCCAGTCCCCTAATCCTCTTTGTTGCTCTTCTCTGCATCTCGACTACCTTCCATCCCACTGTCCCAATGGTGCTTTTTTTCTTAGGAAAGTCCAGTTGCCTCTTGAAAAAAAGCACCTTTGGGAGAACTGTGGCTTGGATGATGGAGAATCTCCATAGACCTCCTGTCACACCCTTGTGGGTTGCTTAGAAAGTGGGAGCTTCATCCCTGGAGGTTTTTAAGAAGGGACTAGACAATCATTTACCTGGAATGGGAAAGGTTCTCCTGCTTGAGCAGGGGGGTGGGCTAGAAGGAGGATCCTCCCAGCTCTATTCTATTCTAAAGAGGGCAGAATTGACAGCTGCAGAACTCACTGGTCTGGCTTCTGAGATTGGGAAGCCCCCCTCCTAATCTTCAGCATTCTCCCCAATCTGATGTCCTTGAGGTGCATCAATCTCCGCTCCCAGAATCCTCTCTCTGCTTGGCTGTTCTGATGTGGGGAGGGTTTTTTTTGGGGGGGGGTGTCAGCATGTTCCCTTGGAAGGGCTGTTCGGTGTGGCTCTCTTTCTGGAAGACCCCCCCCTCCTGCTGTGTCAAATGCTTGGAGAAGGCAAGATGCCAATTCCTGGGAAGGGCTGCTCTTCCCCCTCCTTATTCCCCGGTGCCGTCCCTTCCTCCTCTGCCCTGTGGTTAGAGCAGTGTTTCTCAACCTTGGCAACTTGAAGATGTCCGGACTTCAACTCCCAGAATTCCCCAGCCAGCATTCGCTGGCTGGGGAATTCTGGGAGTTGAAGTCCGGACATCTTCAAGTTGCCAAGGTTGAGAAACACTGGGTTAGAGAACTTCAGCATCCACACCCCTTGCCTGTAACGGCCCCTCCTTTTAATTGGATTTTTTTCTGCTAGTCCCTCGTGAGGCACTCTGGTTTCTAGAAAGGCTTCGCGGAAGGTTTGCTGCGGAATCCGGGGAGGAAAGGCCACGTGAAAAGGGTGCTCCGTCACTCGACGCGATGTGCTCGGCTCCGGTGGGTTTCCTTCCACGTGTGGCTGTACCTTTTTTTTTTACTCCTTTTAACGAGGAGGGTAAATCAAGGCCCTCTCAGCCTGCAGACAGCAATTACCTGCTTGTTAGAGAAGATTCTGTTTCACCCTGAATGGGGAATGAGGGTTTAGCTCTCTTAATGGAGCTCAAGCAATATTTGGTAGCATATTGTCCTAGCTTCCTTCTGGTTGAAGGAAGGACAGTACATACACTGTAGGAAGAAATAATAAAATAGGAGGAAGGAGGGAGGGAAGAAGAGAGGGTAGTAAAGAGGGAAAGAGGGAGGGAAAGAAAGAGAGAAGGAGTGTTGAAAGGAAGGAAGGAGGGAGGAAAGGAGGGAGGTTAAGAGAAAAGAAAGGAGGAGGGAAAGAGGAAGGGAAGGAGGGAAGGTATGTGTGAAGGAGGGGGGGATCGAGGGAGGGAAAGGAGGTGGAAGGAAAGGAGGAAAGGAGAAAAGAAAGGAGGGAAGGCAGGGGAAAAGGAAGTAAGGGGGGAGGGAAGAAAAGGGTATGGAAAAGAAGAAAGGGGGGAAGAGAAGAGGGAGGGAAGGAATAAGATACCTAACCTTTGATGTTTATAATGATTTGATAGTATGGGAATATCTCGAAATGTAGTTGTATTGTTTTTTACAAGTTATGGATGTTGTATTTTCTTTTTACCAATAAAATCTTTTTTTAAAAAAAAAAGAAAAAAAAATAATAAAACAGAAGCAGGTTGAGCCTTTTATTTCTGATCATTTCCTCATCTGTCCTGACTTCCATACTGCTACCCCTCACTGCAGGAACCGACTAGATGGTTCCACCCCAGGCGCCTGATGGACCCGGAAAGGTTCTTGATGGAGCTTGGGACTTTTCCTGACTTTTCCTTCCTCGGAGCACTGGCCTCAGATGCCCCCGTCCTTGAAGGCAAGGTCTACCAGGAGACCGGCAGTTCCCCCCCCCCCCCAAGCCTGCTCTGCTACAGACCCAATTAATATTTCATATGGTGGCCTCTCGCCTTTGTCTAGGAGGGAGTGATTGGAAACCATTTCCACGGTCAGCTGAGGGCTAGGAAGGGGCCAGCTTTTCCATCTTTCAAGTTCTGGATAGGGACCCCTCCCAGTGCTGGCTTGCAGGGACTCTGGAAAGAGTGTAGAGAAGAGCAACCAAGAGGATGAGGGGACTGGAGGCTAAAACAGATGAAGAACGGTTGCAGGAACTGGGTGTGTCTAGTTTAATGGAAAGAAGGACCAGGGGAGACATGATAGCAGTCTTCCGATATCTCAGGGGTTGCCCCAAAGAAGAGGGAGTCAAGCTATTCTCCAAGGCACCTGAGGGCAGAACAAGAAGCAATGGGTGGAAACTAATGAAGGAGAGAAGCAACTTAGAACTGAGGAGAAATTTCCTGACAGATGTGGAGACTCTGGAAAGAGTGCAGAGAAGAGCAACCAAGAGGATTAGGGGACTGGAGGCTAAAACACATGAGGAACGGTTGCAGGAACTGGGTATGTCTAGTTTAATAGAAAGAAGAACTAGGGGGGACATGATAGCAGTCTTCCAATATTTGAGGGGCTGCCACAAAGAAGAGGAGGAGGTCAACCTATTCTCCAAAGCACCAAAGAAGGCAGGACAAGAAACAATGGATGGAAACTAATCAAGGACAGAAGCCACCTGGAATTAAGGAGAAACTTCCTAACAGAACAATTAACCAGAGGAACAGAAGTTGCCTCCAGAAGTTATGGGAGCTTCATCACCGAAGGTCTTCAAGAAGAGACTGGACAGCCCCTTGTCTGAAATGGTGTAGGGTTTCCTGCTTGGGCAGAGGGTTGGACTAGACGACCTTCAAGGTCCCTTCCAGCTCTATTCTGAATTGAGATCGAAATTTCAGGCAAACGGCTGTCCAATCTCTTCCTAAAAACCTCCACTGATGGAGGCAACTTCCATTCCACTGATTAATTGTTCTCACTGACAGGAGAATGCTCAGTGATGCTGCAGTCGCCTAGCTAAACTTCTCCAGCCGTCCTAGGTGCTCTCGGAGCGCACTTATTTGCTTGCAGACGTTTCATTACCTGACTAGGTCACGTTATCCATGTGAAGGAGGGTGGGGTTCGCTCTCTGTTTAGGTACAGAAGCTCATCCTGCCAGTGATGGGGTGTGTGTGTGGGGGGGGGGAAGTGTTTTTCTTCGTTGGTAGTTCTTCGAGTAGGACAGTGGTTCCCAAACTTGGCAACTTTAAGACTTGTGGACTTCAACTCCCAGAATTCTCCAGCCAGCTCTGCTGGCTGGAGAATTCTGGGAGTTAAGTCCACAAGTCTTAAAGTTGCCAAGTTTGGGAACCACTGGAGTAGGAGATTGTTTTCTGCTTGATAGTTCGATAGTTTGTCTGGTGTCAATCCCTGCTTACAGGCCATTGGTTGCTGAGTGTGTGTGTGTGCATTGTCTTTTTGTTTCTCTCTTAGATTTTTATTGCCTTTTTGAATGCTGTGTAAGGCTCATTTAATCCCGTCTGTCTATAGATGACTGATGAGGCCCATAGAGAGACCATGCAGATGGCTATGAGACACCTAGAGATAAGCCGCATCTACCCACCGTTCACAAGAGACGAACTGGGGAAGGAGTAGAATATCTTTTGCAGTAAAGGGTTTGGCTAATTCTTTATCTTGGTTAGATACCAGCTGGGATGGGCTCAGCCTGCCTTGCATTTGTCTCCTTCTCATTGCTGGCAAAGGGCACAAATGATTTGTGTGTGTGCCAGTCACGAAGATTTAGGACCGTATGTTAAATTATAGCTAAGAAGCTTTATTGCTCAAGCCTAAAAATCTAGTCAGCTAAGGTTCAGGACTGAGTTAGGGGCCATTTGTGAGAATATAACGATTCTAAACTGATAACGCCTTTAACTCCACCTCTTGGGTTTCAAAAGTTTTATTTCTTTTAAGGCAAACATTTCATCATTCCTCAATCAGTAAGACATCGAAGTACAATTTCTTGTATATCAAAATAATTCTAGTTTACCACCAAATTCTTGTCTAGCCTAATATATACCCCTCCCTCCCTCCACCCTCTCCCCCAACCCCCCTCCACCTCCCCCCCCCGACTTCCCAGAACCCGTACACGGTATGGATTTCTAACAAACACAGTCTAAAATCTATTGAGAAAAAAAAAGAAATAAAAAAAATTAATAACATTCTACATTGACCTTAGCTTCTTCTTGCTGAACCAACTTTAAACAATTTAAATCATTTCTGATCTTAAGCATAGGCTAACTGGAATTTCTTGGTCCCGTATTTATTTTGTATATAGTCAATCCATTTTTTCCAGTCTCGTTTATATCTCTCATTTGAGTGATCTTTAAGATATGCTTTAACTCCACCTCTCAGCTGGCCTGCTCTTCTCTTACAGGCTGCTAGTGAAGTTGAGCCTCCTTCAGCGGTTCTGCTCTACTTTCAGATAAATTTGAGAAGGACCTGCCCCCATCCCCCCCCCCCAAAAACTCATAGAAGGAGAAGCCCACCGGCCTAAAAAGTGGGATCTCCTCTGGGGCCACTGGGAGAGACACGCTGGTCTTTTGGCCCAGGATGGAAAAGGGGGAGACTACTCCTTCAGCATCCATTTATTTTAAGCAAAATTGATGGCGTCCCCCCCCCTCCCATTTAGAATGGGAAGTGTTGGCTGTTGAGATGTGAAAGCCCGATTTTTAGGGTGACTTAACTTCCATCTGCTGGTTGCAAAAAGTGAGCTGATGCAAATGGAACCAGGATAGTCTCTGTGGCTGGGCAGCCTGGTAAAATCTGGCTTCATTCCTGTGTGTGTGTGTGTGTGTGTGTGTGTTTGTGTGTGTGTGTGTGTGTGTGTGTGTTAAATGGGCAGGATGGAATTGGTTGGGGAAGGGGGCCTGTTTTGTTTCTTTTGAACATCGTAACGCAGCCTCCTCCTATTTTTAGCTTGCAATTCATAACTTGATTTTGGCCCAGGGTTTTAGCTCCTGACTTGTTTTTGCAGCCCTGGAGATTAGGGAAGGTGGGCGCCATCCTTGGAGGATGCCCTGTTCAGGTGGTCCTTAGGACCTACGGCCACCACGATGGAGCCCCAAATTTCTGTTGTTCAGTGAGACATTCGTTAAGTGAGTTTTGTCCCATTTTACGACCTTCCTTGCCACAGTTGTTGAGTGAATCAGTGCAGTTGATAAGTCAGTCACATGGCTGTTAAGGAGATATCTGCAATTGTTAAGTTAGTAACATGGTTGTTAAGTGAATTTGGCTTTACCTTATCTTATCTTATCTTATCTTACCTTATCATCTTTTATTAAGCCTCCCCAGTGCAATTGGGACATGCTGGGCAGCCCATCGGGACACTGGTGAAATCCCAGTAACTGTGGCAATGGTTGCATTCTGCTAAAAAGGGACCCATTTTCTGGATTTGTACAATATGTTTTTTTTTCCCTGCAGTGTTTGACCTTTTATTACAATTTAGGTAACGTCGTCAGGAGGGGGAGGGGGGGAGGATTATTCTGGGATCCTTGGTGCTCCCTGAACTTGGCTATTTTTTTACAGACATTTCATGACCCAACTAGGCAACATTATCAGTGCTAGAAGGGGCTTGTGGGGTGAGTAGCAGTAGTAGTACTGTGAGATCCTTGGCAGGTGGGTTTTTTTTTCCGACGCTTCATGACCCATCTAGGTAACATCATCAATGCTAGAAGGGAGTGGGGCTTGTGGAGATGATGATGATGATGATGATGATATGGTCTCTGGGATTGGTGGCTTTCTTCCAGATGTTTTACTACTCAAAGAGTAGAGCCGAGGTGGCGCAGTGGTTAGGGTGCAGCACTGCAGGCCACTTCAGCTGACTGTTATCTGCAGTTCAGCGGTTCAAATCTCACCGGCTCAAGGTTGACTCAGCCTTCCATCCTTCCGAGGTGGGTGAAATGAGGACCCAGACTGTGAGGGCGATATGCTGACTCTGTAAACCGCTTAGAGAGGGCTGAAAGCCCTATGAAGCGCTATATAAGTCTAACTGCTATTGCTATAAACCAGGTAGCATCATCAGTGCACCTGAATTGGTCACAGAGAGCACCCCTCCTTCCTAGCTACGCATGTTCTCCTTGATTAAGACCCGCCAGGCGATGTGCGACCTGAAGTTTGCGGTGTGAACTCGGCAAAGGAAATTTGCGAGAGAGGCTCACTTGCCCGACGTGGCCAACTCCGGCCTCTTTCCTTCCACGGCTGCAAGGGACGTCTTCTTATTTTATGCCTTCCCTACTTACAAACTGTCTCTGCTGCCCACCTCACTTGAGCGACTCTGGGCAGGCTTCGAAAGTTCTGCCCAAAAGAAAAAAGCGCTGACCTGAAACAAAACGTTTGCAGCATTTTCGGGGAGAAAAAAATGCAAACTCCGGGCTTATGTGACTTATTGCTGTTGCAATAAGCACAATCGCTTTGTGTTTTCTCCCACTAAGCCTTGCAACAATGCAAAGGAGGAGAGCTGCCTGGTTATTTTTATATTCTCCTCTTAAATCCATCACTCTGGCTGCTCCCCCCCACCCCCCCTTTCCATTCTGCCCTCAAAGACGAAGGGAAGATCTGACGTTTTTTGCAAGAGGTTAGGCTGACTTTGGCACTTGGATGCCTCTCCTTAATGACTTGAAATTCTGGGCAAGGCCGGACGTCAGCTCCTCCGTTGGAGCCAGGAAGGGGCCGAGGGAGAGCCAGCAGCCCAGAACAGCCCAGGCTGCCTTTCCATTTAGAAGAGCTGGTCAGTTCCACTTTCCCAAACTTGCCGACCTCCAGGGTCTCCCCTGCCTCTTTGTTTACGTACGGAAGCCTTGCCCTCCCAGTAATGCTAGGAGTGTGTTTTTCTCTTTCATGGTCCTTTGAGTAGGATATTGTTTTCCACTTGATATTTTGTCTGGTGTCAATCCCTGTTTATCTGGGTATTCAGCCTCCTCCTCATTGCATGCTGGATGGGGAATTCTGAAGTCCACAAGTCTTAAAATGGCCAAGGTTGGATGCTCTGCAACAAAGAGCAGCATCTTAAATTCCACGGGAAGAGGGACAAAAGTCAGTCAATTAAAAATGCCATCAAGGAACCACGTTTCCTTCCCACCCCCACCCCCCCTGAAATCCTCTAGACATTTGGATCTGCAGCTCCCATCAATCTGCCTTTTGCCACATCTGGAGAGATGCACGAACTGTTGGGGGCTTTCCAGTGGCAAGGAAGACCAAGAACGAACAGCTGAGATGGTAGAGGACAAAGCGAGAAAGTAGAACATAGGATCCTAGGGCTGGAAGGGACCGTGGAGGTCTTCTAGTCCAACCCCCTTGTGTCCAAGGGGGCAGGAGACCTTATGGCATCCTGGTCAAGTCCAATTTACTTTTGAAAGCCTCCAGCGATGGAACACCTGCAGCTACTGGAGGGAAGCTGTTCCACCGGTTAATCGTCTTCATTATCTGGAAATTCCTCCTTAGTTACCTAGGTTTCTTCTCTCCTTGATTAGTTTCCACCCATTGCTTCTTGTTCTGCCCTCAGGTGCCTTGGAGAATAGCTTGACTCCCTCTTCTTTGGGGCAGCCCCTCAAATATTGGAAGACTGCTATCATGTCTCCCCTGGTCCTCCTTTTCATTAAACTAGACACACGCAGCTCCTCCAACCGTTCTTCATAGGTTTTAGCCTCTGGACGGTGGGGTTTAGACTTTAGACGGTGGGGCTTCTGGCCCAAGAATAGCTCCCCCCCCCAAATTGGAATTGGATGCACCTTGGCAGCCACGAGGTTGCCACTTCTCCTGAGTCCAGGAAGGCAGTGGAGCTGCAGAATTGAGGGTCTGGGGTCTTGGAGGAGAAAGGGATGGGGCTGTGGTCCTGATGGGGCAGAGAATAGCCAGACCAAAGGGGCATCTTCCCTCCTGGATCTTTGAGGGGCTGCCCCCCAAGAAGAAGGGAGTCGACCTATTCTCCAGGGTACCTGATGGCAGGGCAAGAAACAATGGGTGGAAACTAATCAGGGAGAGAAGCAACTTGGAATTGAGGAAAAACTTTGCAATAGTGAGGACAATTGTCTGACCCTAATCAGTGGAACAGCTTTCCTCCAGACATTGAGACAGCCAGCTGTCTGAAATGGCATAGGGTCTCCTGCTTGAGCAGGGGATGGACTAGAAGATCTCTAAGGTCCCTCCCAGCTTTATTCTGACTGATTGGACCAGCCAGCCAGAACCTCAGACGGACAGACGGGGCACCTGGTTGTAGTGGGGCTGATTTCCTCCTGATGGGAGCCACGGCTGGAGGGCTCAGCCGGCTGCTTTCCCCGATGGCCGCTGCCTTCTCTGGAGTGCCGAGGGAGCCAGGCTGCCCATCTCCAGCTGCTGCAGCTTCTCCTGCCGAGGCTGCCGGCCTTTCCGCATCACACCGAGAGAGGCAGGCAGGCAGGGAGCATCCTCCGAAAGCATCTGTGTGACTCACTCAGCCGCTGCAGCTTTGCCCCCACCGCCCCAGTTGGGGCCGAGGCTCCCAAATGTTTTTCCTGCAAGCTGCAGAGTCTCCCCACTTTCCTCTTCTCTGCCCCCTTCCACCTTTGCCAGGTCTGGGACCACCAGGCCCATCTCTTCTCCTGTATCTCCCGTGTCTCCTGCCTAGAGCGGACTCCCTTTCTGAGCTGGCATAGCAGAGGAGGCCTGATCTCTGACCAGTTTTGGGTAGCATCAGCATCAGCTGAGGAATATTAGGCTCAAAGAAAACACAGTGAAATCCAATTTGTTCTCCATTTACTGACCCCAATGGACCAAATCTTTCCAGACCAAAGCTATAACTTTCTAACTCAGCCGTGTCCAACCTTGGAAAGGCCTTTAAGACCTGCGGACTTCATTTCCCAGAATTCTCCAGCCAGCCTTGCTGACAGACAGGAACCGGCCCCATAACACGCCAGACTTAACCATTGTCGATAAGAGAGACAAAAAATACTGTTAGATATCAATGTAAAATGATTGCACATGTATACTGTCTCCTCTTATTTTTTCTTTAAAACTAAGATATGTTAAGTATATTGATATGGAAGCATAAATACCATCAACATAGAATGGAGTTTGCTCAGAAGCGGAAATACACCAATGAGAGGAAGAGTGGGAAACAGAGGAGAGAAGAAAGATAGGAAGAGAGGGATAGGAGAGAGGGTAAGGGGGGAAGATGAGGAGGATAAGGAGGAGTGGAATGAAGAGAGAGGAGACGGAGAAAGGAAGGGGAAGTAGAGTAGAAAATGATGGAGGGAAGACAGGATGTAGAAGAGTGGGAAGCAGAGGAGAGAAGAAAGATGGGAAGAGAGGGATAGGAGAGAGGGTAAGGGGGGAAGATGAGGAGGATAAGGAGGAGTGGAATGTGGAGAGAGGAGAAGGAGAAAGGAAGGGGGAGTAGAGTAGGAAAGGATGATGGAGGGAAGAAAGGAGGTAGGAGAGAGGTAGAAGGAAGAGGTGTATGGAGAGTAGAAGAGCTAATAATGGGTTTTTATCTTTCTGGGCATTGATGACAAGAGGAACTGATGTAATTACTACTTAATACAATAGGATATTGGCTATGGAATAGTATACATGTGATTGTATGGTATGAACATGGAAAATAAAAAAAGTATATTTTTTTTTTAAAAAAAGAGACAAAAAATACGGAGACCTGCCAATAGAAATAGGATGCCTGTGGCAAAAGAAAGCAAGGTAGCCACAAACGCCTGGGGTGCAATCCCCAAAACATCTGGAGCACCACTTGAACACCAGCGGCATTGACAAAAACCCCACCCGTCAATTGCAAAAGGGCAGCGTTATTTGAAACAGCTTGCACCCTGCGACAAGACCTTTAACGCCACCAAGCCACAACAGCTGCTTCTCCCGGGTCCTTGGAAAAGACTCGATTTGGGCAAAAATGCCAAGTGCAGCCTGAACATCTGGCTGACTGTGTGACGAACCATAATAATAATAACAGTAGTTGGATGCTCCTTTTGGCTGGGCTTCAGAGCAAAGTGAAGCCTTTGGCCATGCCAAGGCTCCCCACCCAGAACCGTTGGGGTGTGTGTGCGTGTACAGGAGAGAGGAGCGATTCAGTTCAGCCATGTTTACACCAGGCCACCCCCCGCCCCCCCCATGGCTGCGTTCCCACGAGAGGGCCGGCTCCCTTGTCATCGAATTACAAAGTTGGAAAGGTGACTTGAGTTCCTGGTGCGAAGCAGCTGGCAGCTCTTGGCTGATCTTGGCTGGTTTCCAGACACTGAGGGGTCTGGCTGCCATGCTGTCCCCCTGCCAAAAATGCAGCCACCTGGCCTCCAGGAGACCGGCTTGGTTTGAGGAAGAACATAGGCCATAGAATGAAGAGCTGGAAGGGACCTTGGAGGTCTTCTAGTCCAGCCCCCTGCTCAAGCAGGAGACCCCATACCACTTCAGACAAATGGTGGTCAAATCTCTTCTTTAAAACTTCCAGTGTTGGAGCATTCACAACGTCTGGAGGAAACTTCGGTTCCACTGATTCATTGTTCTCACTGTCGGGAAATTCCTCCCCAGTTCTAAGTTGCTTCTCTCCTTGGTTAGTTTCCATCCATTGTTTCTTGTCCTGCCTTCTGGCGCTTTGGAGGGTAGGTGGGACCCCCTCCTCTTCTTTGTAGGAGCCCCTCAAATATTAGAATGGAATAGAATGAGCTGGAAGGGGCCTAGGAGGTCTTCTAGTCCAGCCCCCTGCCCAAGCAGGAGAAACCACTTCAGACAAGTGACTCTCCAACCTCTTCTTAAAAAGCTCCAGTGATGGAGCCCCCCACAACTTCTGAAGCCAAATTCTTTCCCACCGGTTAATTATCCTCCCTCTCAGGAAATATCCCCCTAATCCCAGGTGGCTTCTCTCCTTGGTTAGTTTCCATCCATTGTTTCTTCTCCTGCCTTCTGGTGCTCTGGAGAAGAGTTTAACCCCCCCCGTCTTTGTGGCAGCCCCTCAAATATTGGAATGCTGCTATCATGTCCCCCCACCCCCCAACCAGTCTTTCTTTTTGCTAGATTGGCCAAACCTGAATCCTGCAGCCATTCTTCCTCTGTTTTGGTCTCCAGGCCTTTGACGATCTTAGATGCACTTCTCTGATTTTTTTCCCCAAAGTCTCAAAGTCTCTTTTTTGCAGTATGGTGATCAAAAGTGGATTCGGAAAGACCCCCCGGTCCTCCTTTATCACCAGGCTAGAGTTTCAGTTTCAAGGCCCCGACTCCATGGGTTGGTCCACAGGTTGTTCACAAAGCTTATGAAATGGTTTAGGTGCCCCGATGGGAAGCCTGGCATTTGGGGGGGTCTGGCAAGCAGAGGGGAGCTGGGGGGTCCCTGGGGGAGGCAGCAGTTTCCGTCATCTTCCTACGACCAGAATTGAACCCAACTTTTCTGTTGCAAAATAAAGAGAGTTCTTAAATGACTTTTGGCCCATTTTACAATCTTCCTTGCCAGGGTTGTTGAACAAAATCTCTGCAGTTGTTAAGTTGGTAGCGTGGTTGTTAAGTGGATCTTGCTTGTTGGGAGGTTGCAAAAGGGACCACATGACCCTGGGACACTGAAACCGTCATAAATAGGAGCCAGTTGCTAAGGGTCCGAATTTTGTTTTGCTAAAAATGATTATTATTTTATTTATTTTATTATTTTAAACACGTAAGCACATCAACAAAAACAAACACATAACTTAAAAACAACACAGGAACAATAAGTTCCTTCGTATATCATACCGCAGTTCCGAATCGGTTTCCTTGCAGTTAGTGTTTTCCCTTCTATACATTTCTATCTTTTCATTCATAATCTCCTTATTCGTTATCCATTTTATGTACATTTCTTTATTTATTTAAACTTAGCTACTTATGATCAAATGTTATTTACCTATATTATGCTGTATATTTTTACTGTCATTTATTCTCTTACATACAGATTATAGATATACATTCACATAATTATTCTTTTTCTTTGCCATTTTTATATTATTATTATTATCCCATTTGGAAGGGTCCGAATTTTGACCACGTGCCCATGGGGCTGCTGCAACTGTTGTGTACGTGTGAAAAATGGTCATAACTTTCCCAGTGTTGTTGTAACTTTGAACGATGCCTAAAGAAATGGTTGTAAGTCAAGGCTGCTTCTGTTTTGCTCGGAGTCGTGTTCTCCACCCCCACCTTGAGGCTTCCTTTGGTCCTGGCTGGGCCCAGCTGCAGGCCAGGCAGCCTGGTTGAGTGGGTGGCCCCCTCCGTGCAGCTGTGGGCCATCCGGGGTGGGAGAAGAGCAGGCAGAACTGTGGGAGGGGGGGGCAGAGTTAAACATGTCATCAGCCTAGAGATGTGACGTTGCCACAAGCGATCCAGCTCTAGTCCTCCTTGAATGCTCTTGACCCTTATCTGGCGCCAATTCAATGCTGACCATTCAGTGCTGGGTGGCTCAGGGTCATTTCAGCCTTCCACCCTTCCCCGGTCAGTAAAAGGAGGACCCAGATTGTTGGGGGGGCAAGAGTCCAGTTGCCTCTTGTGGGGGGGCTGGGGGGGGAGAAGAACACCTTTGGGATCTTATTCTTGTGTCTGAATTGAGCCATTCAGTTGGCTTGAGCCATAAATCCTCTGATCCTTTGCGGCAGGTGCTGGGGGGGGGCTGGGGGGGGCGCTTGGCCTCCTTGCTGCTCTTTGCAGCAAGAGAGAAACCGCCCAGGGGTCGCGTGCGGCTGAATCGCAAGGAAACTGGGTGCACCCAGGTGCGTTTTTGTCGATCAGCATTTATCAAGGGAGAAGAGGAAAAAAAAAAGGGCAGGAAAACCAAGCTGGCATTTCTAAGAGAAGAAAGTGGGCCTGTAAGGGAAACGTTCAAGGGGGCACCAGACATGCCAGGAACTGGCCTGACAGGTCAGAATTGCGGGGGGGGGGGGGGGCTCAGGATAAGGGGGATGGGAGGGTGGGGGTGGCCGAGAGACAGTCGGACTCCATGTGAAGAATGACAGAAAGGGTCCAATCTCAGATTGCCAATCCTGGCACCTCCAGGGGCATCCGAAGTAAGGAGGCTGCCACCTTCAGGGGCTGGAGGCCACCCTGGGCTTGGCCAGAAAGAAGCCACCTCACAGGAGGCTTTCAGCTGGGTTTGTGGGGGGCATAAGGTTTTCTGCCCCTTCCTCTTGGAAGTGACCGACCTGACTGACCTTCCGAGACCCTTCTGGGCTTCCTGCGTTCCCCGGACCCTTCGCGAAACAAGCCAAGATCAGTCCTGGCTGCCCTGAGCAGCTTGTTCAAACGGGGCTCCAGGGCTGGCCTGCTTAAGGAGGGACTTGCACAGTGACGCTGAGTCCCGTGACCGAGCGTTGGAGTTCAGCCTCTCTCGCGCCAGCTCCAGGCTGCCCTATTTAGGCTAATCAAGCCATGTTCCTCGCTGGGGTAATTTATCTGAAGAAGGGATTGTATTTGGCCAGTCAGCACATTGCCCACTGACAGCCTCGGAAGTTAAGCATCAGCAAAAGAGAGAGAGAGAGAGGGAGAGGGAGAGAGGGAGAGGCATTGCCCTGGGGAGCTAATGAGGAATGCAGAGGAGCCCCGTTAAGCCAGAGGAAAAGAGCCTGTGCTTTATGGGCCTAAAACTCCTCGGCTTAACACCCCCCCCCACTCCCCATGAAGGAGAGCCATAAAACTCGAGAAGGTGTCCCTGAGACCATCCAGTCCAGCCCCCTGCTCAGGCTAGGAATCCTGGTGGAAGCAGGGAAAGCTCTCCAGCCTCCTCTGGAGGCCTCCCCAGGGAAGGGAAAGCTGCCCCCTGTAATGTTCCCGTGGTTCGTCCATGAGGCCAATGTGGAGAAAAGACAGGACACGATCTTTCTCGGGATGGAGCGACCCAGATTGGGGGTCTGAGAGCCCTTTTTATTGAGATAGGACAAAGGCAGGAGGAGCGATAGCATGTGGTTAAAAACAGCCTGTAAAAGTACAATTTCTAATCTACTGCTCAGTCTATATATGGTCAAATCCTGGGCGTCATTGGTAGGGCACATCTCAGGATGTTATGTTATGAACTATCAGGATGTTATGGGGTTTTAGGAGTTTGTTTTCTCCTGTGTGGTTCAGCGTGGCTCTGCATGCCCTGGTATGAACTGGGCCATGGATGACCCACATCTACACAAGGAACTATATTACAACACCCCCCCCCCCCACATCTGAGTCCTGGGGCCCCCCGGGGCAGAGTTTGCAGGTGGCCCTCCCCTAACAACACGGCCACCATCAGTGACTGTTCTAAAGTTACAACGGCACTGAAAAAATGACACGGCCGTTTTTCACACTTACAACCGTTGCTGCACCCCCCACTGTGGTCACGTGATGGGAATTCGGACGCTTGCCAGTTGACTCGTATTTATGACGGTCGCATTGTCCCTGGGCCGCGTGATCCCCTCTTGCCGCCTTCTGACGAGCAAAATCAACGGGGAAGCCAAGATTCCTGCTAACTGCAATGATTCACTTAGCAACTGTGGCAAGGAAGGTCGTAAAATGGGGCAAAGCTCAGGCAACAAACGTCTTGCTTAGCAGCAGAAGTTTTGGCTCGCTTGTGGTTGTAATTCAAGGACTCCCTGTATGGCCATCCCATTGAGTTTGGCCTTCCTGGACCTTGATTGATCGATGGTGTAGGATCTCTTGGTGGAGCAGGGGCTGGACTAGAAGACCTCCAAGGTCCCTTGCAGCTCAATCCTGAGTCTGATCCTATCACTCCGTGTCCTGTCTTGTCCCACATCCGATTGTGTTCCTGAAGGGACACATGTTGTCCATCTTCGGCCCATCTTTCTAACTTCTCAAGGCGGTTGGTGGGAGGAGGAGGAGGAGGAGGAGTCGGTCGAGCACTTTTTCTGCCTCCTTTAATTGTCCTGCCGTCCAGCTCGGCACGAGAGGCGCCTCCTGATCGGCAGGCGACCAGATCCTGAAACCGGAGAAGGCGAAGGAGAAAGGGGAAGGAGATCAGGCCAGGCAGGAGCTGGAAATCCGGCAAGCCGAGGCCACGGTCTCTGCGCTGGCTGGAGCTTTCCAGAGGGGCTGCGGGGGATTACAAGGATGGCAATAATAGAACAACAAACTCGGAAGGGACCTTAGAGGTCCTCTAGTCCAGGGGTGTCCAAACCTGGGAACTTTAAGACTTGTGGATTTCAACTCCCAGAATTTCCCAGCTGGGGAATTCTGGGAGTTGAAGTCCACAAGTCTTAAAGTTCCCAAGTTTGGACGCCCCTGTTCTAGCCCCCTGCTCAAGCAGGAGACCTTTTCAGACAACTGACTGTCCAATCCTTTCTTTAAAACCTCCAGTTTTTGGAGCAGTCACAGCTTCTGGTGGCAAGCTGTTCCACTGGCTAATTGTTCTATAACTGTTAGGAAGTTTCTCCTGAGTCCCAAGTTGCTTCTCTCCTTGGTGAGTTGCACATGATTCCTTCCCCGAAGTGGAGCAGTGGTTAAATGCAGCACTGCAGGCACACTTCAGCTGACTGTTATCTGCAGTTCAGTGGTTCAAATCCCACCAGGCTCAAGGTTGACTCAGCCTTCCATCCTTCTGAGGTGGGTGAAATGAGGACCCGGATGTTGTTGGGGACAATATGCTGACTCTGTAAACCGCTTAGAGAGGCTGAAAGCCCTAGGAAGCGGTATATAAGTCTAACTGCTATTGCTATTGCTATTCCCAAGTATGCCCCGTCTCCTCGGGGAGTGGTAGCAGGGGGAGGAAAAAGAGGACCCTTCTTTGCCCCCCCCCATATCAGCCCAACTCATTTGAGACTCAGATGGACAGTACAAATGCCCCTCCCCCTCTCTGACACCTCCCCCCCCCATGAACTAATTAGCAGGACCCAGCAGGGAATTATTGCTTCAGATGTAATTATTCCTTCGGTCTCCAGATCTGGCTTTCGGCTGCTCGGACGTTTCCCAAAGATGCTTGACTGCTGGCGGAGTTCCCTTTGTCAGCCTCCAAGAAGCTCAGAACTGGCAGGATAAAGGGGAGGGGGAGGGGGGTTTGCAGTGCCAAATTCGGTTTCTCTCCTGGGAGTTTCTGACATTTGCTGTTGTGGAGGTTGTGTGTGTGTGTGTCGGTGTCCATGCAGATTGGGGAGGTTTAGATGATGTTTGCTAAATTAGAGGAAGGGGATTCAGTAGGACGATGCCTGCAGCTGGGTGGGGGCTGGGGAAGGGTACTGCAGACTGAAGTGGCACAGGGGCTTTGCTGGGGTGGGGGACAAGAGGCCCCCCCCCCCCAGCTGCAGTCAGATAATCCTGCTTGGAGATGCTTGTAACTGCTGTTCCTAGGCCAATCCTAGACTTGTTGCCTCTCCTGCTCCAGAGTGACACGTCTTTCCCCGGGTTCTTGAGCAGCCCCCTTCATTCCAGAGGAGGTCTTTGTGGCCCACCTACCCAGTATGCGGGGGGGGGGGCTGTAGGAGACGAGCAGGCAGAGTTGGGGGGCTGGAAGAGTTAAATGGGTCATCAGCTGAGAATTGTTGCATTTCACAAGTGCTCCATCCCTTCCCGAAAGGGAGTTGGAAGAGACCTTGAAGATCCTCTAGTCCAACCCCCTGCCTGAGCAGGAGACCCTGGACCATTCCAGGATAAATCTTGACTAACTCTTCCGTGATGCAACTTAACCAGGGCCCCCCGATCCTTTCTGGGGAGTTGAAGTTCACAGGACTTAAAGTCGCCAAGGTTGAGAAACACTGCTTTAGTGGTTGTTCAAAATTACAATGGCACTGAGAGCAGGGACTTTCCCGCTGGTCCTCACAGTTATGACCATCCTGCAGTCAGGATCACAATTCAGGTGACTAGATATTGACTTGTGCTTATGACGGTTGCAGTTTCCCTGGGTCATGTGATCACCATTTGCCACCTTCCTACAAGCCACTGGGGGGTGGGTGGGGAGAACCAGATTTGGCTAACAGCCGTGGCAGAAAAGATGGTTCAGTGGGGCACAATCACCTGTCATAACAATGGGAATTGTCCTTGACTTACGACGACAATTGAGCCAAAATTGCTATTGCTAAGCAAGACAGCTATTAAGTGAGTTTTGCCCCAACTTTATGATTTTTCTCACCATGGCTGTTAAGTGAATCGTTGCAGTGGCTAAGTTAGTCATACCATTGTTAAGTGAATTATTAAGCTTCCTTGTGAAACGGGGCTGCAATCTGCAGTGACTCTGTTGGGACGTAAACACGGTTATTAAGAAAGACTTTGACCTCCACAACCCCCACCCCCCCTTTCCATTTATTAAAGACTCTTGGAGACTAATAGCATGTCAGGAAATCCGATAATCCCTTGATACTCAGGAGCTTCAGATCACCAATTGTGAAAAAAAACCATGGATATTTGACATTCTCAAGAATAACTGAGATTTGGAGCTGCCCAACCATTAATCCGCAGATCTTAACCAACAATGGTGGTTAGTTAAGGAAGCGAAGGACCTCAAGGAGAAGGAAGGGGAAGGGGGGGGGGGGCTGAAGAAGGTCACTTGGGGTGGGGGGATTCTTGGGAAAAGATGGACTTTTGGGCCCATGGAAGGAGGAGCAATGAAGTTGCAGAAACCCCCCAACCGCCAAGCATTCAGGAGGCCTTGAACCCTGGCTGACTGCTTGGAGCTTCTCCTTCTGAGGATGATGGGCTGCCTGAATCCACCTGCTGTGCCAGTTTGACAGACCCTCAGAGGCCTCTCGAAGTGGACCTTTATTTATCAGCACAAATGCAATATATGTGTGTGTGTGTGTGTGTGTGTGTGTGTGTGTGTGTGTGTCACAACCCCTGGTATGCCCAAATATGGAAGGGAGCATACTGCTTCCCTTTTCTGTCTATCGGCTCACTCTGGGAGCCATCAGGCAGAAAGCATTTTTTTAATGTTGCCTTCTTACATTTCTGTTGCATTTGTGCTGATAAATAAGGTTCGATTCCCAGTATGGGTATGGCTAGCTGATGAGAGCTAAATAGCTTTGGAAAAGGAGGAAATCTCCCAAAGTTGAGTCTGCCACAGTCTGCACCTCCTTCCCTTTGGACGATAAGAAAACACATGTCAGTATGCAGGCAGTCCTCGGCTTACGACAGGTTGCTAAGAGACATCCAAAGTTGCAACAGAGCTTACCCGAAAGCTTTTTATAGCAATAGCCCTTAGATGTATACAGCGCTGGGGATTCTGGGAGTTGAAGTCCACAGGACTTAAAGTCGCCACGGTTGAGAACACTGTTTTAAGTGGTTAGTACATCAGTCGAGGTTGCTTTGTGGAAAGGCTTTGGCGCCCCTCGTGGTTATTTCAGGAACAGAGCATCAGAATTATGATTTGCGAAGGGACAAGGCTGTGTTCATTGCCTCAAGCGGTGTTTCGCAACCGTGGCAACTTGAAGATGAGTAATAAAATCGTAGGGCTGTAAGGGACTGTGGAGGTCTTCTAGTCAACCCCTGCCCAAGACAAGAGACCTTATAGCATTCCGGACAATGACTGTCCAATCTCTCCTTGAAAACCTTTAGCAACGGAGCAGCCACAACATCTGGAGTCGGGCTGTTCCACGGATTAATTGTTCTCACGGTCAGGAATTTCTTCCTTAGTTCCAGATTGGATCTCTCTCTGGCAAGCTTCCCCACCCCCCCCCGATTGCTTCTTGTTTTTGTGCCCTCAGGTCCTTTGGAGAATAGCTTGACCCCTTCTTCAAGAGTTGGAAAATGCTATATTGTTTATATCAATTAGTTCTTCTCTTCGTCAGACCAGACATACCCAATAGAGCCAAGGTGGTGCAGTGGTTAAATGCAGCACTGAAGGCTACTGCTAGTTCTGCAGTTCAGCGGTTCAAATCTCACCGGCTCAGGGTTGACTCAGCCTTCCATCCTTCCAAGGTGGGTGAAATGAGGACCCCGGATTGTTGTTGGGGGCGATATGCTGACTCTGTAAACCGCTTAGAGAGGGCTGAAAGCCCTATGAAGCGGTATATAAGTCTAACTGCTATTGCTATAATTCCCTCAAACCGTTCATCATATATTTTAGCCCCTTCATTGTTGCTCTTTTCTGTGGCATTTTTAAGGTCTCGGCATCCTTTTCGTATCGTGGTGACCAGAACTGGGCATAGTATTCCAAGTCTGGTCTTACTAAGGCTTTGTAAACCGGTGCTATCACTTTATCTCAGTGTTTCTCAACCTTGGCAACTTGAAGATGTCCAGAGTTCAACTCCCAGAATTCCCCCAGCCAGCGAATGCTGGCTGGGGAATTCTGGGAGTTGAACTCTGGACATCTTCAAGTTGCCAAGGTTGAGAAACACTGCTTTATGTGATCTTGACTCTATCCCCTCTGTTGATGCAGCTTAAGATGACATCAATGGCTGGGGAATTCTGGGAGTTGAAGTCCACCCATCTTAAACGACAAGGTTTGAGAAAGGAGGTTGGGGTGAAGGATCTTCTGGTTCTAACGGTGAAGCCAGAGAACACGAGAGCCAACAAACAAGTCACACCACAACATTTGATTCCTCTTAGGCATTCGAGTTGGAAGTAATTTATGAGAGCCAAGCACTTGCGAAGCCTTTCCCTTGGATGCTCAGTGACCTGGTAGCATTTTTCCTTCAGGAATTTGCCTTTTAATCTCTAAGGTGATGTCAAGGTTCCGAGTATTGAACCCAACCAATTCAGCAACTCTTTGAGAAAGCAGAAAGTGACAGGTGTTGGCTAGGTGTTGACGCTGACTTGATGCTACATCATCAGGCAGCCAATGAATCAGCCAATTCCTAAGAAATGCCACCTGACTGTCCAGAGGAAGGCTGTCAAAACTCGCCAATTTTAAGACCTCAAAATTCCCAACCAGCCATGTTCTTCGTTAGTCCTTCTAGCACTTGATGGCGTTTCCTAGTTGGTTCATGAAACATTTGGAATTAAACAGCCAGGCCCAGAGCACCAAGGACCCCACAGTTCCCTCCTCCTCCTCCTCCTCCTCCTCCTCCTCCTCCTCCTCCTCCTCCTCCTCCTCCTCCTCCTCCTCCTCCTCCTCCTCCTCCTCCTCCTCCTCCTCCTCCTCCTCCTCCTCCTCCTCCAATATTGGAAGAGTGCTATCCTGCTCCCCTCAATCCTTCTTTTCATCAAACTAGATGTACGCGATTCCTGCAACCACTCCTCCTCTTCCTCCTCCTCCTCCTCCTCCTCCTCCTCCTCCTCCTCCTCCTCCTCCCTCCTCCTCCTCCTCTTCTCCTTCTCCTTCTCCTTCTCCTCCTTCTCCTTCTTACGTTTTAGAGCCTCCAGTCCCCTCATCGTCTTGGCTGCTCTTCTCTGCCCCCTTTCTAGAGTCTCAACCTCTTTGTACGTCCCCCACAGGAGGTTTGGTAGCCCCCACTTCTCCAGCCAGGAATGAGACCTTGTGGAGGATCTGCTGCCTGTGGAGAATCTCATTGTCTCACTGTCTCAAACGATCAGAGAGGATCCTGAGGGAGCCTCCTGGCCACCCAGTTGATTTATGATGATTTTTGTGCCAGTTGTGTATCAATTAAACTCTTTGCCCTTCGCCCCTCTGATGGATCCTCAGCAGGCCCGGAGGTATTTTGTCAAGGCTTTATGGAGATTGAGTTACGGGGCAATCGGAGCATCTCCACAATCTGTTAAGGAAATCGTCTAATTAAGAAATGAGACGTTAATCTGGCGAGATTTATTCTTGACAGATCCAGGCTGACTCCCGGCAATTATCTGCCGGTTCAAGATGCTTAAAGATTAACCTCCATTTGAGAGGATTTGCACAGCTCAATGGAAAGCAAACAGATAATCAGAGTCCAGAAAAAAATAAACAGATAAAATCCTGAGGTGTCTCAAAGGAGAATTCTTTCAGGCGGCCCCTAACCGGTTCTCCCAGAAGGAATCTAACACTCAGAAGAAGCCCAGCAGCTTCGAACCAAAGGAAACCCGCCTGAGGCCGAACTCTGATGCAGCGAAGCTCTTGGTCCATTCCAGCCGTTTGTGGCTCTTGAGAAGTCAGGCAAAGTCCTTTCCCTTCAGGTCCCTTCTGGGCTGCTGGGACATCCAGTGTGAAACCCAAAGGAGTTTTTGAAAAGGCAACTGGGCTTCCTGGTTTTTTTCCTCGAAGACGTTTCGCTCTCATCCAAGAAGCTTCTTCAGCTCTGACTGGATGTTGGAGGACGGAAGGATTTGTACTCCTTGCAGACAGCTGGTCGTTAGAGTTCTCTCTAGGAGTCCTTGAGGCCACTTGGGGGGGGGGGTCACCTGGATCCAAGGGCAGATGGGTGTGGAGACTTCTTGGGGCTGCTGGAAGGACCCGTCTTGTAGACAGGAGAAAAGGGGTGCCCTAATATCCTTCCCCTCTTGGACCCCACCCCTCTTTCAAACCAGCGGTCCTCTCTCTCCAGAATGTGGGCCTTAGGCATCCAGTGTGAAAGTGGCTGGAGACTGATGGGGGCTCCTCAGCTTCCCTCTGCAATGCTCAAGAGGCTGGAACAGCTTTCCCCAACTGGCCACCATCAGCTGCCTGCCTCCCTTGTCAGGCGGAAGCAGCCAGAACGCCCCCCCCCAATGGAGAGTCTCAAGCAGAAGACTTTGCTGCTAGTCATTGGTGCAGGCTGACTGCATCCCCTCAGGAATGGTCAGATGAGGCTTCAGGGGCTCTGGGGGGAGTCCAGGCCGTGTGCTGCTTTCTGCACTCCAGGACTCCAGGCTTGGGCCCCTCTTAACCTCCCTCCAGCCTCCCTGGAGATTACATCACAGGAAGGGAGGAAGTGAAGGAGGAGAGAAGAAACGAAGGAAGGAGAGGAAGGAGGAAGGGAAGGGAGGACAGGAGTGCTAAGACTTATCTGGGGCCAAACTGGTGCCACTTTCTGCACTGCAGGGACTCCAAGCTTAGGCCCCTCTTAACACTTCCAGATTAACAACTGTGTGACTAACTTAACAATTGAAGAGGCAAGGAATTAAGTTCGCTTAACAACTGTGACAAGGAAGGTCGTAAAATGGGGAAAACATTCTCTCAACCATTGTCTCATTTAGCAACAGAAATATTGGGCTCAACTGCGCTCGTAATTTGAGAACTGCTCAGCGCCCCAACATATTTATGTCAGCCTCTTAATGGCTTAGTGTAACAGCCAAGGTGGCGCGGTGGTTAAATGCAGCACTGCAGGCTACTTCAGCTGACTGCTAGATCAGCAGTTCAGCGGTTCAAATCTCACCGGCTCAGGTTGACTCAGCCTTCATCCTTCCGAGGTGGGTGAAATGAGGACCCGGATTGTTGTGGGGGTGATATGCTGACTCTGTAAACTGCTAGAGAGGGCTGAAAGCCCTATGAAGCGGTAGATAACTCTTAACTGCTATTACTATTGCTATCAATCCATCTATCCATTTATCCATCTGTCCCTCCCTCCCTCCATCCATCCATCAATTGATCTAATCTGCCTGTCCATCCATTTATCCATACATCCATACTATCCAAGAGCCGAGGTGGCGCAGTGGTTAAATGCAACACTGCAGGCTACTTCAGCTGACTGCAGTTCTGCAGTTCGCTGTTCAAATCTCACCGGCTCAAGGTTGACTCAGCCTTCCATCCTTCCGAGGTGGGTAAAATGAGGACCCGGATTGTTGTTGGGGGCGATATGCTGACTCTGTAAACCGCTTAGAGAGGGCTGAAAGCCCTATGAAGCGGTAGATAAGTCTACTGCTATTGCTATTGCTATTAGTGGGCCGACTGGATGTGCTGTGGCCATGGGTTTGGGCATACATCAACACATCAGCACCTGCACCCAAGACCGGCGGGTGGATTTTGGTTGCCCCCCCCATGTCACCTTCTGGATATTTTGGACTCCAGGTCCCACAACTGCTAGTGGGCATTTGGGAAAAGAGGCTTTGCGTGGAGAGGGGGGAAAGGCAGCATTTTGATATAAATTTTAGATCTGGAGGTTGGGGTGGGGTTTTTTGGTATCTGTAGAAAGGAAGTGGCCATTGTGAGTTGCTCCTGAAACACCACAACTAAACACTGGCCGTGTTCACAGTTCATGTCACTGTCTAGCGCAGGGCTCGCCAACCTTGGCCTTTAAGGCTTGAGTAGTTCAACTCCCAGAATTCCCTAGCCAGCATGGCTGGATGGGGAATTCTGGGAGTTGAAGTCCCCAAGTCTTAAATTCCATAACTCTTAAAAGTTGCCCAGGTTGGACACCTCCAATCTAGTGAATCGTTCACCCAACATGCTAACCTTGGTCAGAATCCTGAAAAGGCCCTTTATAGAGAACCCATGGATGAGGCTATCCAGCCCCTCCGTGTCATCGCGTGTTCCCTTTTGATCAAATGTGCCCACTCCCCATAATTTGTTTGTTCGTGGCTCCAGGGATGAGCCCAGGAAGTGGCTTCATTCAATCACGGCTGATCTGTGATGCTGGTTGGCACCTGAGGCCTCTTCCCGTCTCTCAGGCCACTGGCAGCTGGTGCAGAGCAGTCTATCTGCCTGTTGCTGTTTTCTGCCTGCTCCCCAGCAGCAGGGAGGCCCCAGGCCCCATGGCATCATCCTCCCGGGTCTCTGGGGGCAGCAGCGGCAGCTGCACCCACTGCTTGGCAACGGGGCACGTGGGAGAAGGAACTTGGCAGCCCTTCCATGGAAGAGCCGAGGGCCTCGAGAAGGCCTCTGAAGAAGGGGAGGCTCAGCTGATTCTCCATCTGCACCCCATTCTTATCATTTATGCTGAGGACTTTTCTGGGGTTCTCAGCCCCCCGAATGCCCCTGAAAATCTGGCCCAAGAGACCTTCAGGGTGCTCCTGCCACCCTCCCCTCTGCTCCTGAAGCATTCCTTGGGAGGAAGGGCAACTAAGCCTCGCCTGGAAGCCTGTCTGTCACTGGCTCAGCTTGGCTTAATGACAGCCCAGCCCTGGGGCGGCTGGGGCTCCCCTTGTGCCACCCGTGTTGGATGCCAGGAGGCCTCTGTTCATTCAGAGGATAGTTATGGGACAGCTGCTGTTCCTTTCCGATGGAGAATGACCCTTCGGGGCTTCTTCTGTCAATCTCCATCCCCCCGCCCCCACTTTAGACCCACAGGCACCAAGGAGTTTAGGCTTCTCTTCTCTTCCCTTCCCTTCCCTTTCCCTCCCCTCCCCTCTCTCCCTCTCCCTTTTTCCTTTCCTTTCCTTCCATCCCATTCCCTCCCCCCCTCTCTCACACACACATTTTCTGTAGCACCCATTTCAGTCAATGGGTTGTTCAGTCAACAATTCAAAAATATATAGTTGACACAGTAAAACTATTTTTATAAAAACGAAACACACAGCAGTGGAGATATATGGCCAGTTATATGCCTGCACACGAGGCTGGGGTCCCACAGAGGCCCCTTGCAAGCCTCCCCCCCTCCGTCGGCTTGGCTGGTTGCTTCCTTTCTTAATGACCGAGCTGCTCCTTTCACTGGGGAGCCAAGAGGTCCAGGATTCCTGGGAAGGGCATTTGCGTATTCCCCACAATTGGTGGCATTGGCTTGGCCTCCAACCAAGGTTCAGATTCCCTGGGCAGGTTGCTCAGCAGCAGAATCCTCTTGGCCCAGAACAGCCCAATGTACTGATGATGTTACCTAGTTTGGTAATGAAATGTCTGCAAGAAAACCACGAAGCTCAGAGAGCATCAAGGACCCATCAGCCTCTCCTCCTCCTCCAATCAAGGACCCATCAGCCTCTCCTCCTCCTCCAATATTGGAAGAGTGCTATCCTCTTCTCCCTTAATCCTTCTTTTCATCAAACTAGATGAACCCGATTCCTGCAACCACTCCTCCTCCTCCTCCTCCTCCTCCTCCTCCTCCTCCTCCTCCTCCTCCTCCTCCTCCTCCTCCTCTTCTCCTCCTTCTCCTTCTCCTCCTCCTCCTCCTCCTCCTCCTCCTCCTCCTCCTCCTCCTCCTCCTCCTCCTCCTCCTCCTCCTTCTTCTTCTTCTTCTTCTTCTTACGTTTTAGAGCCTCCAGTCCCCTCATCATCTTGGCTGCTCTTCTCTGCCCCCTTTCTAGAGTCTCAACCTTTTTGTACGTCACCCACAGGTTTGGTAGCCCCCACTTCTCCAGCCAGGAATGGAGACCTTGTGGAGGATCCGCTGCCTGTGGAGAATCTCATTGTCTCACTGTCTCAAACGATCGGAGAGGACCCTGGAGGGAGCCTCCTGGCCGCCCAGTTGATTTATGATGATTTTTGTGCCAGTTGTGTATCAATTAAACTCTTTGCCCTTCGCCCTCTGCTGTGATCCTCAGCAGGCCTGGAGGTATTTTGTCAAAGGCTTTATGGAGATTGAGTTACGGGGCAATCGGAGCATCTCCACAATCTGTTAAGGAAATCGTCTAATTAAGAAATGAGACGGTTAATCTGGCGAGATTTATTCTTGACAGATCCAGGCTGACTCCTGGCAATGATCCGCCGGTTCAAGATGCTTATTGCAAACCCCACTTTCTGCTAGCACTGATGATGTTGCCTAGTTAGGTAATAAAATGCCTGCAAAAAAAACCACCAAGCTCAGAGAGCACCAAGGACCCCTCATTTCAACCCAGAACTACAAATATTATTATAAATATTGTTAATCAAAATAAGAATAGCACTTGTGCAATTAAGCCCTCATAATCCCAGCAGATGTTGTCTTAGACAGCTAGGGTCTGCCCAAGACCCCTCCCATGCAAGGCCACCCCATCACTATTTGGGATTTCAGAAACCCCCCCTCGCTAATCTTGCCTGCAGTTGATCCATCTTTTCTTCATCCATGCCAGTTTTTTTGCTCAAAGATCAGCTGCACAGCTGCCCACCCCTCTCGACTTGTGTGGTTGTGTGATTCTTGGCTATTTTAACTTCTTGTATTGTGTTCTATGCTTCCCTTTCCCCCTTGAGTTGTTCGCCGCCCTGAGCCCCTCCCGGAGAAGGGCGGCATACAAATAAAATAAATCTAAATCTTAATCTAAATCACTGGGAAGTTACTCCAATTTGTGGGCTCCTTAGCTAAGTACTAAGTCCCACCTTCCTTTACAGGGGCTGAGTGGGCAGAAATAACATCAACTAATCAATAATCAATTTTCCTATGTTTTTATCTGTTTGTTTATTAAATATATGCTGTTCAGAGGCAGGTCTATAAGTATTGGTTGCGTGACAGAATAGCTCTGTCTGTATGTTCAAAGTCTCTCTTCCTAAGTCTGAAAATGGCCTTTTGTTTTTCTTAAATATATATATATATATCTTGGTTTTTTGAGTTGTACTTTTGCAATTTCAAAAAGTTGTTGTGTTCTGTACATGTGCAGTGTTTTAAGACGTATGGACCTCAGCTCCCAGAATTCCCCAGCCAGGCCAGAGAATTCTGGGAGTTGAAGTCTAGGAACCTTAAAGGTGGGGACTCCTGTTTTAGATTCTGTGAACCGCAGCCATCAATGCCGGAGAAGCCTGTAGAGTTCGCGGACTGGCCCGTCACTCCGAGAACTGCCCAGGGACTTTAGCGTCAGTTCGGGAAGGAAGCGCTGCAGAGGCGGAGTCCGGCCACTTTCCGCGCTGCCGCTGTGCTCAGGTGAGCCGTGGCCAGGTGGGAAGCGGGCGAAGGGACCAGAAGGGTCCTACCCCGAAGTCGCCCCCTTCGCCCAGGAGCGCAGCCCGGCAGCTGTGCCGGCGGCAGGGGGTGCGGCCAGCGCCCGGCACCGCCTCCCCCCTCCCGGGCCGTGACGTCCGTCTCCCGCCTCGCCCTCCCCTCCCCAATCCCGGCCAAGTCCCGGCAAGTCGCTCCGGAAGGCAGCCGATCCGCAACTTCGCCGCCGCCGCCTCCATGCGCCCTTCGGCCGGGCCTCTGGGCGGCCGGACCCCCGGCGGTGGCGCGCGCTGCCGAGCCCGGGGCGGCCGCTAGCTGCCGGCGGGGGTTCGGGGCGCCTTTGCGGGCCCGCGGCGGGACTCCATGAGGATCACGGGGCTGCTCTGGATCAAAAGCAGGCATATGCTGCAGTGCCTCTGTGGAGGGCGCCTGAGTACCAGCACCTCCCCAGGTGGGTGGCAGGGCCGGCGGTTGGGGGGGGCAGGTGGGTCGGACGCCGGCGTGGTCCCTCTCAGGCCCGAGGGGCCCCTGGCCTCCCCAAGCAGGATCACGCACCCCAAGGACCAGACGCGCAGCGCGGGGTTCGGGATTCAGCACCCTGGACAGCGCGCCCGCCGCTGTCCAGGGTGCTGAAAACGATTTCCTGCCGTAACTTGGAAAGCGGAGTTGATCGTCAACATCTGGCATCTTTTTTCTTGAACCCGGGACCTTGGCTTGGAGCGGAGGAAAGGCACTCTGGTTGTCCTCAGAGGCATCCTGTCCTTTTAGGAATTCTGGTATGTGTGCAGGGTCTTGGTTCATGCAAAGTGTACTTGCTCTGTTTGTATAACGTGTTGCTCCAAGTATAAAGGTTATTGTGGTTTAAGATGACCGTATTGTCTTGTGGAAGGAAACAACTAGTTTTTCACACACTTGCTCATCCCTTTCCCCACCCTCTGTCTGGTATACTATACGAAGCATAATAGCAATCTTTGGACTTAGATGCCTCTTTTCTTGAGTTCATGTTAGACCTGTGGCTTCCACATCTCTCCACAAGTGACACATTCCTGTACTGTGTGTAAATGTGCCTTCAACAACCAGAGTGAGAGGCAGGGATCAAATCTTTATCCAAATATCAGGACCGTGTTCACACAAGATGCTCATTTGATTTCAGAATTAACCCATTTTCCTCATTTACACAATACGTTAAGCCATGAATTGACAACTAAGCAGGGCTAATGTGGGAATGGAGCCATTATGGCTTCATCAGATTTGGTTAAATATGTTGCATGAATGTCTGAATAAGATCAGGGTAGTTTCTACCCAGCATTGTTTTGGAACCTGGCTGTTGGGTTTAAGGGCAGATCTCAGAAGGTGGGAATCTGTTGTGAGGAGGTTTGCCTGGAATTGGTTTTGTGGGTGGGCATGGGGGCACGAGGCTTGCCGTCTCTGCAAATTCTGTGAAACAGCAGGCTGGAAATGTTCAGCCTGGACCTTCTTGGCTGATGGCTGCTCCTCTCAGCAGGTTGGGAGGCAAACTGTGGCCCCACCAAGAAGCAGGAGAGCGTGGCCACCAACCATGGTTACTTGGTAGATTAAATAAGCCAGATCACTCTGAGACCTAAAGCCAGAATCTTTTTTGTTGAGATTTGGTCACCGTGGGGTAATTGCGGATGGGATGGACCGAGGACTTTTTCTATTGGCCTTTTCACTCTTTGAAAGCCACCCAGGTTCACCTAATCAGTGAGTGGAGTGGCCTATATGCATTTAATTAATAAATAAACAAATTGTCTGGCAGATGATAAGAGAGGGGAATGTTGATTTCAAGGAAGCTGCCTAGACTGCAACAGAAAATGGCAAACTTCCCTTCTGGCTCTTAAATTTCTGGTTCTGGCAATTTTCCAGTGTTTATTTCAACCAAGGAATTCTTGAAGGTATATTTGTGTTATCTCAGGTGAGACACCTGTAAGCCTCATGTGGAGTAACCTTCCAACATGCAGAAATGCATTTGCTTCAGGGTTCTATATTGGCAATCTTCTTTTATTGGACACACACACAGCAAGTTTTTCCCTAATAGTACTTTTCTTTCTCAAATATTTGGACGGCAGCTTTCTAACCTAAAATTATTGTGTTTTATTGCTGCCCCCAACCTTTATTTGTAGACCCCCATTGTCCCAAGACTGTCCTGTTGAAATCTGATTGTGATGTGGCTGATTTTCAACAACGCATTCTTGTTTTGACAGAGCAAGGGTGGAATTGGAAAATCTCTGGAATACTTTGTTCCAGTTCCATTATCTTCTCCTCAAAACGGCCTGAAATTAACTGCTCTAATTTAGCCACGGGGCAGCAGCGTTAAAAACTGACAGCAAAACCCACATCCTGTGACATCTAGTCTCATCGTCATCAATAGACAGTGATTGTGGTGCTGTAATTTCAGGCCCCTCCCCAGCTCATCAGGGAGCAAATCGCAGGCCCCCCGCCCTGAAAAAGTTGCCCTTCTTAACATGCAGGGAAGGCTGTTGCTGGTTTGAACTCCCAGCTTGGCGAATTGGTTGCAAACATTTCATCCCCATTGGAGGAGACCTCTTCAGGGGGCTTTCGATTGTGCTTGTTTGGGGGAGCAGAACCCAAAATCGGACCAGGACTCAGAAAGGTATTTAAAGGCCAGTCCTCCCCCAGATGAGCACAATCCAAAATGCCCTGAAGATGTCACCTTGAATGGGGACGAAACGTTTGCAACCAAATTGCCAAGCTCGGGGCTCAAACCAACAACGTAACTACCAATTCGAACCACTAATATTCAAAGACACACAGGAAGGATCTTGTTGTGATGCTGGACTCACAGAATGCAAGGTGCCAATGACAAGTTGTGTACTTGGGCAAATCCTAACTTGGGAATAATTCATCCTTGACCAGGTAGAATCTTCTCCTGAGTCCCTGCTCAGTGCTGGGCCGAACTCGTAAGTAGAATGCTGTTGTTGGACAATGGGGTGGGACATTTTCAGGGTTACAAAGACTTCCTCTCTCTCAGTCAATCAAGAGGGTCTGTTGGATGCAAAGGAGGTGTCAGAGCCATAGAAATGGGGCCGAGCTGATTGGAGGACAGGGCACGGCTGGAGCTGCCAAAACAGACCAGGCTGACATATAACCCCAACCGGGAAGCTTTCAAGCAACTTTTGCGGCTTCCTCCACCTTAGGATGGCTGTTCTGGCTCCCCTCCCTTCAGAATCGCTGCCCTCTTGGCAAACTGAACAAGAGTTTGGGGGAACTTGGGAGCCGCACAAGGTTTTGTGGCATGTCAGTGAGTCCAACTTAAGGAGGATCGAAGGGATCGGCTGATCCCCGTTCGGAAGGCTCCTTCCAAAGAGCAGCGATCCAGGGCGTGGCTTGGCTGCCATCGCCTTGGCAACGGTTGCGATGTTTTCTTGTGCAAAGGTCTCCTCTCGGGAGAGAAAGTCTCTCCTGCCTGCGGAGGAGACTCCTCCTGAGTTTCCACAGGAAGGACGGAGGCTGGGTGTGTGTCTTTGCATCTGTTTGTGTGCCTGTTGTCTTTCCTTCTCACCCTGAAACCCAATCGCTCGTCTAGACGTGCATCGCATGGATGTTCCAGGAAAGGCCACACGGTTAGGAGACGCGGAGCAAGCAGGACAGGCGTACATACCACTGCACTCGCACTTGTGCTCCTGGGGTTGTGGCAGTTGTGCTTCTTCCCAAGCGCCGTCTTGCTGCACACGCCAAGCCCCTCTGGGGCTTCCGCCTGTGTCCTCTGATTCCCTGCTCTGAATGTGGGGCCGAGACAGGCCAGCTGTTGAGAAGGAGGCCTCCAGTCCTCCTGCCTGAACTGAGGCCCTTTGTGAGAAAAGTTCTCACCTTTCATTCTGGTAGAGCAGGGCTGCCCAAACGTGGGCAACTTTAAGACTTGTGCACTTCAACTCCCAGAATTCTCCAGCCATGCTATGCTATGCTATGCTATGCTATGCTATGCTATGCTATGCTATGCTATGCTATGCTATGTGGCTGGAGAATTCTGGGAGTTGAAGTCCACAAGTCTTAAAGTTGCCCAGTTTGGGGAAGTCCAGACATCTTCAAGTTGACAAGGTTGAGAAACACTGGTGTAGACTGTGCTATAGAATGGAATGGAGTATATAGAATAGAAGCTGGAAGGGACCTTGGAGGTCATCTAGTCCATGTCCCCCGCCCAAGCACCCTAACCGTAACCCTACACCATTTCTGACCGAGGGCAGCCCCGTCTCTTCTTGAAAGCCTCCAGGGACGAAGCTCCCACAATTCTGAAGGCACCTTCTGCTCCATGGCTTGATTGTTCTAAAGCGGCTTCTTCACTTTCCCCTATTTCCTGAGGCCGCCCATAGGAAGGAGCCTACACAATGGCTAAGCCACAGCAAGCCTTAGTTCTCCCCGTCCTGGTTAAATGTTGCTCTTGGCAAGAATAACTCCATGCTCTTGCCCCTTAAATGCCCTCTCTGCTCTGGCGCTCTTGCTGAGGATGATGGGGGCAGCTTTGAAACAGAGGGTGGGCAAACCAAGGAGAAAACGCTGGTGTCAGAGGGAAGGATGGCTTTCAAGGGAGAACATCTTGGCTGGTTATGGGTCCTGATGTCAAACACACCCTGTAGGTAGAGCTTCTAGAGGCCCTTGGAGGCCAGAGAGAAGGAAGGAAGGGAAAGAGTTTTGTCACGGAAGAGATCCCAAAAGGGATGCTTTTTTCCAAAAGGCAACTGGGATTCCTTGATATATTTTTTTCTTTCGAAAACATTTCGCTTCTCCTCCAAGAAACTTCTTCAGTTCTAGCTAACTAAAGTTCTAACTAAAGTTAGAACTGAAGAAGCTTCTTGCAGGAGTGTTGTAATATAGTTCCTTGTGCAGGTGTGTGTCCTCCATGGCCTAGTTCATAACAGGGCCTGCAGAACCACGCTGAACCACACAGGAGAAAACAAACTCCTAAAACTCCATAACATCCTGATAGTGAATAACATAACATCCTGAGATGTGCCCTACCAATGACGCCCAGGATTTGACCATATATAGACAGAACTTCCCTGAGCAGCAGATTAGAAATTGTACTTTTACAGGCTGTTTTTAACCACATGCTATTGCTCCTCCTGCCTTTGTCCTATCTCAATAAAAGGGGCTCTCAGACCCCCAATCTGGGTCTTCGCTCCATCCCGAGAAAGTTTGTGTCCTGTCTTTTCTCAACATTGGCCTCATGGACGACCCATGGGAACATCACAGTTGGTAGCAGAGGATGGTTACTTCACACAGGAGAAGTGAAATGTTTTCGAAAGAAAGAAAAAAATCAAGACAGCCCAGTTTTTTTCCTTTTGGAAAAAAGCACCTTTGGGACACCCGGGACTCAGATGACCGGGAATCTGCAGAGACCGTCACGGAAGACGCTTGCAGATTTCGCCTCGTTCTTTTCCTGAAACCTTGAGGATCCCTGCAAGGATTCAGAAAAGCCACGGATTCCTTCTGAGACCTGGCAGGTGGCAACCGAGGAGAGGATCCTCTCGGTCCTTTCAGGTATCATTCTCTACTTCCCACCACCCTTTCCGTTTCTTTTCAAGTCCTTTTCAAATCTTGGTTAGGTGGGTTTTATATTGGTGAGCTTTGATGTTTCACTTGGCCCCTTATTCCCTGGGGAGGCCAAATAAGAGACAAGTTCAGGGACAAATGGATCCATCTGCTGGGTTGGCCCAATTCCCTCAGTCTCAAAATCCTTGATGGGATAGGTCGGTGGTTCCCAAACTTGGCAACTTTAAGACTTGTGGACTTCAACTCCCAGAATTCTCCAGCCGGGTGGTTCAAAGCAACCAAATGGGCCCAGGGAGGGGTGCTGAAGGAGCCCATCCCAGTCAGGAAGCCAGGCTGGCAAAGTTCTCCTTGGCCCCTCTCTGCTCCCCCCCCCCGGTTTGTCCCCAGGTGGAAGAATCCGGAAACTTCTTCAGCCAAGAATGGCTTCCTCTCTCTCTCCCCCCCTCCCTCCTCTTTCCCTGTCTCTCTCTTTCTCTTTCTCTCTCTCTCTGCCTCTTTCTCTCCTTCTTTCTCTTTCTCCCTTTGTCTTTCTCTCTTTCTCTTTCTCCCACCCTCCCACACTTTCTCTCTCCTTGCCTCTCTTTCTCCTCTCTCTCTTTCTCCCCCATTGTCTTTCTGTTTCTCTCTCTCTCTTTCTTTCTCTCCCTCCCTCTCTTTTCTCTCCTTGCCTCTCTCTCTCTCTCTGTCTTTCTCTCTCCCATTGTCTTTCTTTCTATTTCTCTCTCTCTCTTTCTTTCTCTCTCTTTCTTTCTCTCTCTCCCTCCCTCTCTTTTCTCTCCTTGCCTCTCTCTTTCTCTCTCTCTCCCATTGTCTTTCTTTCTGTTTCTCTCTCTCTTTCTTTCTCTCCCTCCCTCCCTCTCTTTCTCTCTCCTTGCCTCTCTTTCTCCTCTCTCTCTCTCTCTCTCTCTCTCTCTGTCTTTCTCTCTCCCATTGTCTTTCTGTTTTTCTCTCTGTGTCTTTCTCTCTCCCCCATTGTCTTTCTTTCTCTTTTCTCTCTCTCTCTCTCTCTCTCTCCCTCCCTCCCTCTCTTTCTCTCCCACTTTCCCTGCCCCCCCCTTTCTCTGCTTTCTGATGACTGCACTGGTTTGTATTTGAAACTGAAAACGGTTGATTGGAAACTGTCCCCAGAATAGCACAAAAGGCTCTTGATTTGGGGGGTGGGGGCTGCATTCAAGATTGGGGACTAATTGGCAAATGCAATTGCGGTGATTGTCGAGCGGCTGGGCAGCTGACAAGGCTCACTTCTGGAAGGCTCCCAGCTCCTATTTCGGAGCTGCTGTTATGCCGTCCGACTTGGCGGCTCCTGCGTTTGCCCCCCTACGACTCCGGCCTTGAGCCTTTCCTTCCACAGGGGCCCCTCTGGCCCCCAGGGCGGTTTGGACCAGTCTTTCCATCCTGGCTGGGTCTTTTCCTCAGGGATGGTCTTGGGGGTCCTGCTTCTCCACATGTTTGAAGGAAAAGTTAGGGGGAGGGAGAGGAGAATTCCCACAGCTCCTCCAAGGGCACCTGGGAAAGACCTTGGGAGGTGGATGAAAAGAGGCAGCGCGGGAAATTCTAGTCCAGTGTTTCTCAACCTTGGCAACTTGAAGATGTCTGGACTTCAACTCCCAGAAATCCCCAGCCAGCGAATGCTGGCTGGGGAATTCTGGGAGTTGAAGTCCAGACATCTTCAAGTTGCCAAGGTTGAGAAACACTGCTCTAGTCTGACCAGACGCAGCCGATCCCACAGCTGGATGGTGGCTGGGCGCAGGGGCTCAGAAGGGACCGTCCCTTAATTTCTTGGGCAGTAAAGAAGATGGGGGGTGGGGGGTGGAGGAGGGTTGTATTTTCAGACTTACAAGGTTGGTGCCATCTCTTCCCAGGTAGATCAGGCAGGAAACGCCGTGAGCCGATTCTACTGTATTGTAAGGCTCCGCTGCAGGGGAAGGGAAGGCAGAGTCAAGAGAGGGACCAGCCTGGAATCCCCACAGAGCCACAAGCAAACTAGGTCCAGCTCTCCTTGAGGAGGGATCAGTGGTGGGGTGCCATTTTTTTTTACTGTTTGCCCATACGCGCATGGGCAGAAGCGTCTGGGCGGATGAGCAGAGCCTTCCACCGCCGCTACTACTGGTTCGCCTGATCTGGGCCGAACTGGGAGCAAGCCACCTCTGGTGTTGGCCATTAGGTGAGAAGATTTGGGTCCAGAGGGTCTTTAGCAACACATAGATTTAACTGGAGCCCCTTCATGTTTGCACCTGATCTTTCACATCTGGCAAGATGGGAAGGGAGGGAGGGAGATGGGGAGCGAAGAGGAAGGAGTGTGTAGGAGAAGAGATGGCAGAATCCGGTGGTGGAATCCAAAGAGTTTACGTAGTCACAAGGAAACTAAACCTACCTTAGGGGCTAACTGTGAGTTGAGAACGTTTGTGTGCCTAGGACTGAGTAACAGGCCGTCCGTTTAACTGGGGTTTCGTGAACGGACCTGGTTTTCCAAGACAGAATCTTGCAGGTTTGAAAAGACAATTCTGGTCTCCATCCCGTCTCCTTTCAAGGCCAAGACATTCGGGAGGGTCTCTTCTCAGCCTCTCGCCCCACTCACTCTGTGGGCTTAAAGGGGCCTCTTACCTGCCTGCTCCCTGGGCAGCATCTCTCTGTCCTGTCCCCAAGGCCTCTCGCCCATCATCCACTGGCATCAACTGGCAAGGAAGGTTCCACTAGGCTGCTCCCGAACTTGCCTGATGGGGGCAAGTGATGCAAGCTCCTTAGTTTCCACGCCAGGTAATTAGCAAAGGCTCCTTGCCGAGTTCTCTTCATTCATCTTAAAACCCTTAAATCCTCTTAAATAAGCTTTTAACTGTGGGTGGAAACTAAGCAAGGAGAGAAGCAACTTGGAACCGAGGAGGAATTTCCTGACAGTAAGAACAATTGATCAGTGGAACAGAAGTTGCCTTCAGAATTTGTGAATGCCCCAACACTGGAAGTTTTTAAGAAGAGATTAGACAGCCATTTGTCTGGAATGTATTATATAAGGTCTCCTGGCCCAGCAGGGGGTTGAACTAGAAGACCCCCAAGGTCCTTTCCAACGCTATTGTTTTGTTAGCTGTTAACAAAGGACTGTTGAAGGACCGTCACCTATGAACTTCCTTTGTTTTCCTTGATTTTATCCGACTTTATCGTTTTCATAATTTTTGATGACCCAGTTTGAAATGTGCCTTTATTGGGAGCTGCCCAGAGATGGCGAGGTTTGGGGTGAGGGATTCACCCACATATACAACGATCCCCATTTCCAAGGCAAGAATCCCTCGAGTCTTCCTTTCAGAGTCAAAACACCACCCGAAATGGGCAAAAGCAGAACAGGAGAACCAGGCAGGGTCGGAACAAAGCAGAAATCACAAATTTGACAAGAAGGAGAGTGCAGTAAAAACTCCCCATGGCCACAATATTTTCCTTCTCTCATAAATCAGAGCCAACTTTTTTCAGGCGGCAGGCGACAACAGTGAGTTTTTGTGCGGGTGCGGGGTGCGTGTGTGGCTATCCTGATCTGGGAATCCTTGTTGGCTTCTTGGGAGTTGAACTGTCTTGGCCTCTCCCAAAGAATTGTAGTCTGTTCAATGCTGGAAGACCCCTTAAAGGGACCCATTTTTAACCTACTTGTTTATGTATAGAATCGGTATGGCCGCCCCGCTTGCAGAAAATGTGATTCCGAGAAACGCACAATGAAAGCAACATCACACAATAAAGGCAACTCCATGGGAAAAAGCCACCCAAGGCCTATTTTGAGCACACCCACATATGCTGCAGCTCAAGGGACAAGATTCTGTAACACACACACACACACACACACAGAGAGTCAGATTTCCGAAAGATGCCCTAACTAATTTATGAGCCTCGAGCCAAGTTTCAAAAGAAATCCAGTCATTTATTAGGAACAACATCGTGGCAATACCCTGCCCCCCTCTCTCTCACACACACACCCATACAACCACACACCAGGCCCAAGGCTTGAGGGAACAGCCAGCCCTTCAAGGCGGTTGGGAGGAGGAAGAGGATTGTGGAGCAAGGTGAATCACGAGGGGTTGATTCCTTTCCCCCTTTCTTGTCCCAAATGTCCCAAAAAGGGTTGTGTGGGGGGCAGTTTTAAGTATGGATCACAATCTCATTGTTGGGAAATTCCTCCTTAATTGCAGGTTGCTTCTCTCCTTGATTAGTTTCCTTCCATTGCTTCTTGTCCTGCCTTCAGGTGGTTTGGAGAACAGCTCAACCCTTTACCCTTTATGGCAGCCCCTCAAATATTGGCCTGATGGTCAAAGAAGCTGAGTTTGTCAACTGTAAAGACCCAAAACTCTCAGCAATGGGGTGAGCTCTCATTCCTCGCCCCCCTCCTGAAAGCGTGCAAATGTGAGTAGGTTAATAGGTACCCCTTCGGTGGGAAGGTAAACAGCATCCCACATGCCTTTGATGTGTAGCTATGCTGGCCACATGGAAAATGTCTCCGGACAAGGCTGGCTCCCTTGGCCAAGAAACAGAGATGAGCACCAGCCCCTGTCAGTCATTCAGTGGTCAGGGAAACCTTGATCTGCTATCATGTCACCCCTGGTCCTTCTCTTTGTCTGAGCTCTTCCTTTAGCCTCCAGCCCCGTAATCATCTCCGTTGCTCTTCTCTGCACTCTTTCTAGAGTCTCCGTATCTTCTTTGTATGAGGGTGTCCAAAACCGGATGCAATAATCCAGATGTGTGACCCCACTAGTGCAGTATAGAGTGATAGTAATCTTGATTCCATCCCTGTGCTGATGCAGCCTAGGATGGTGTTGGCCTTTTGGGCAGCTGCAGCACACATCTGGCTCATACTTAAGGGATTGTCCACTGCGACTCCCAAGATCCCTCTTGCAGTTACAGCTGTCGAGCCACATTTCACCTGGCCTCTACCTGAGCACTTGGTTCTTCTTGCCTAAGTCCAGAACCTTCCTTTTCTTGCTCCTGAATTGCATCCTGTAGAAAAGCTGAATTTTGCAGCCAAAACTGAGGAGGGAGCCGGTGGCACCTTTGACACATAACACCGTTGATTGACAGGGGAAAGTTTTCCCTGAGCCACGGTGGGATAACCTGTCTGCCCTCCGTGTCGGAGGAAGAGAACGCTTCTGCCTCGGAACACAAGCGGTGTGTGGGGCTTGTGACCCCTCTGGGCCGAAACCCACACTGTACCACACTGGTGCCCGTCCTGTGGCAACGGGCGAGGCTGGCATTTGCACACCAGGTGTGGCCTCACCAGTGCAGCATAAAGTGGCACTGTAGTAGATGACCAAGCTGAAGGAGGGGGTCAAGCATCTCACCAGTCTGGAGTCCCTTTGTGCCCACAAGGGAGCTGAGTTCCCTGGACTCTGATCTGCCGCCAGTTTGATTTCACCGTTAATAGTTCAGATTCCTGCAGGAATTTGCAATAAACTTTATATCCATTTTAAACTGCCCGGACGTCCTGATGTTCCTGCGCTGGACAGACGCTGCTTTAAAGTCCCGGGTGCCCTGTTTCCCCAGTGGGCTAAGCTTGGTCACTGTACCACTGTGGCTAGATTCGGGGGTGGGGGCGCTGGGGGGGGGGGCTGGGCAAACGTATCCCATGAAGTAGAGAGCCGAGGTGGCGCAGTGGTTAAATGCAGCACTGCAGGCTACTTCAGCTGACTGCAGTTCTGCAGTTCGGCTGTTCAAATCTCACCGGCTCAGGGTTGACTCAGCCTTCCATCCTTCCGAGGTGGGTAAAATGAGGACCCGGATTGTTGTTGGGGGCGATGTGCTGACTCTGTAAACCGCTTAGAGAGGGCTGAAAGCCCTATGAAGCGGTATAGAAGTCTAACTGCTATTGCTATTGTTATCTGCAGTTCAGCGGTTCAAATCTCACCGGCTCAAGGTTGACTCAGCCTTCCATCCTTCCGAGGTGGGTAAAATGAGGACCCGGATTGTTGTTGGGGGCGATATGCTGACTCTGTAAACCGCTTAGAGAGGGCTGAAAGCCCTAGGAAGCGGTATCTAACTGCTATTGCTATTGCTAAGTAGATGCTGGGCTCTGTAGTTCAGCCTTGCTAGGGGGGCTGGAGGACAGACCAGTATGGTGGGCAGGAGGTGTCAGGAACCAGGAAACCTCTGTGTAGCAGTGGCTGATGGAAAGGGAGTTCTCCTGGCCATGGCTGCTGGGACTTGTAGTGCATCTCTCTTGGGGCCTTTTCTGATTCCTGGAGAGCCCAGACTTTTGCCTTTCTCTCCTGGGGTCTCCAAGGCCCCCCCAGATTCCCAGGGAAGAGGAGAGACCCCCCCCCCGCTCCTCTCAGCAGCTGATAAGCTGAGATAAAAAGGCTGATTAAAATTGTGGGCTCAGCCCAGCCTCGTGATGCCGGTTCTCCGTCCTGGCTCGGCTCTCCTGAATCCTAAGCAGAGCAGCTGCAGCCACCGCCCGCTCGGGCACAAAAGGGGCGGGGTGTGTGTGTGTGTGTGTGTGTGTGTGAAATGGGGAGGTGCAGTTCCCTCTGGGCAGCCCCCACCCGGAGGTCTCGTCATCGACTCTGCCTGGGGCTGAGGCCGCTTAGATCATGTCTGCCCCAGAGGTCCCCCCCCTCCTCAGGAGGCGTCTGCAGCCAGCCCAGCAGACATGATGCCAGCCTGGGAGGTGGCAGGACTGGCAACTGATGGGGGGGGGAATACAGCCTCCCCATGTGCCCCCCCCCATCATGGGCTGTTTCTCTGTTGGAGTGAGGTGCCGTTTGTCTTCTTTAAAGGATGCTGCTTTGGCAATGCCTCGGGTCTCTTTCCTCTACACACACACACAAACACACACACACACACACACACACACACACAAACACACACACACACACACACAGGGAAATTCAAGCAAGAGGTTTATTAATCTCTTTGATGCTCCAGATGCTGAAAGGGAGGCTATGAGTCAGGGAAGCTCATCTCCAGAAAGAGACCCAGCACTTGACTTACAAAGACAAATCCAATTACAGGCTGTTAATGAAATAAAACAAAAATGGAAATAAGTGCTTCACCGGTCCTGGACATGAATTGGATGCTGGCTCTTTGCCAGCCGGCCAGAGGGCCTAAACAAATTAGAATAAGATATAGACAGACAGACAGACAGAGATACATGATAGAGATAGATAGATAGATAGATAGATAGATATAAAGAGATAAATATTAATATAGATACATAGATCATAGATAGAGATACATGATAGATAGAGATAGATTGAGATGACAGAAATAGACATATAGCTATAATGATAGATGCCAGGTGACATATAGATAGTTATAGATAGATTGGTAGCTATAAAGAGATATAGATACATAGATCATAGATAGAGAAATATGATAGACATAGATTGAGATGACACATATATAAATATAATGATAGATGGATAGATAGATAGATAGTTAGATAGATAGATAGATAGAGATAGATAGATAGATAGATAGATAGATAGATAGATAGATAGATATAGAGGATTGATAGCTATTTGATTTGATTTGATTAGATTTTTATTATATTTATATGCTATAAAGAGATAAATATTAATATAGATACATAGATCATAGATAAAGATACATGATAGATAGAGATAGATTGAGATGACAGAAATAGACTTATAGATATAGATAGATAGATAACAGGTGAAGATAGATTGATAGTGTCAGCTTCTGGACACTATGGAGTGACGCTGACAGATAGCTATAAAGAGATACATATTAATATAGATACATAGATCATAGATAGAGAGATATGATAGACATAGATTGAGATGACACACATATAAATATAATGATAGATAGATAGATAGATAGATAGATAGATAGATAGATAGATAGATAGATAGATAGATCATAATAGATAGTGATCAGAGAGACAAAGACAGATGATGGATGGATACAGATAGATTTAAAGAACTACATAGATATGGATGATAGATAGATATAGATACATGATAGATAGCCATGATAAAAAGGTAAATAAAATAGAATAACAGAGTTGGAATGGACCTTGGAGGTCTTCTAGTCCAACCCCCTGCCTAGGCAGGAAACCCTATACCGCTCCAGACAGATGGCTATCCAACATCTTCTTAAAAACTTCCAGTGTTGGGGCATTCGCAACTTCTGGAGGCAACTTCTGTTCCACTGATTCATTGTTCTAACTGTCAGGAAATTTCTCCTCAGTTCTAAGTTGCTTCTCTCCTTGATTAGTTTCCACCCATTGCTTCTTGTACTGCCCTCTGGTGCTTTGGAGAACAGCTTGACTCCCTCTCCTTTGGGGCAACCCCTGAGATATTGGAAGATGCTATCATGTCTCCCCTGGTCCTTCTTTTCATTAAACTAGACATCCCCAGTTCCTGCAACCGTTCCTCATATGTTTTGGCCTCCAGTCCCCTAATCCTCTTTGTTGCTCTTCTCTGCACTCTTTCTGGAGTCTCCACATCTTTTCTACATCGTGGCGACCAAAACTGGGTGCCTTATAAAGAGAAACATAGATATAGATGATTGATGGATAGATAGATATAGATAAGACAGAGAGAGAGAGAGAAAGGAAAGAAAGAAAGAGAAAAAGAAAGAAAAATACATACATACATACAGGTGGGTGAGGGGTTAGAAAAGGAGGGACATCTAGGGTGGCCGAGACTCTTGGCTAATACTCAGACAAATGATCAGAGTTCACGAAAGAATTCGGCCTGGCTTTCAAACGGCTCCCTTTCATCCTGTGGGGCATTAGTTGCTTGACCTGCCAGGGCCCAGATAGACTCTGCTTTCCTATGGTGGGAGATCTTGCCTGCCTCAGACCTGCAGCCCCCTCCCCCTCCCTACCTCCCCCCCCCCATGTGCAACCTCAACAGCCACTGCTGATACCTTTGGTCACTGGGAGGCTGGCCTGGCTTCCTGGGGGTGGGGGCGTGGGGGGCAGGTTCCCCACCCTCCTGAATCAGGGCATGGCTGCTTCAGAGGAGCCAAAGACCCCCCCCTCCCCCTCCTCCTCCTCTTGTGGGTGGGAAGACTTTTCTTCCAGGCTCAGCCTCCCTCCTCTGGTCCCTGCTGGATGCAAGAAGCAGCGGCATGTGGCTTTGGCGCCCCCTAGAGTTGTGATGAGAGCACACAGGTTGAATACCTGGTTTTTCCCCCCTCTGGCTCAAGGGGTCCTTAGGAGGGGGGCGAGGAGGGGGCGTTTGGGCACAATCGAGGTTCTCCCCTCACAGGCAGGTTGCATACAAAAGAGAGAGTGATGTTAGATCGGGTAATGGAAAGGCACACAAGGCTAAAGGCAACAACAGCTCTTTATTGAGGTGGCGCAGTGGTTAGGGTGCAGCACTGCAGGCCACTTCAGCTGACTGCTATCTGCAGTTCGGTGGTTCAAATCTCACCGGCTCAAAGGTTGACTCAGCCTTCCATCCTTCCGAGGTGGGTAAAATGAGGACCCGGATTGTTGTTGGGGGCGATATGCTGACTCTGTAAACCGCTTAGAGAGGGCTGAAAGCCCTATGAAGCGGTATATAAGTCTAACTGCTATTGCTATTCCTTCCTTCTCCCCTATCCCTCCCTCCATCCTTTTCCTTCCTTCCTTCCTTCTCCCTCTATCTCTCTCTCCATCCTTTTCCTTCCTTCCTTCCTTCCTTCCTTCCTTCCTTCCTTCCTTCCTTCCTTCCTTCCTTCCTTCCTTCCTTCCTTCCTTCCTTCCTTCCTTCAAGGTTGACTCAGCCTTCCATCCTTCCGAGGTGGGTGAAATGAGGACCCGGATTGTTGTTGGGGGCGATATGCTGACTCTGTAAATCGCTTAGAGAGGGCTGGAAGCCCTATGAAGCGGTATATAAGTCTAACTGCTATTGCTATTGCTATTTATTAAAGTACAACAAGTGAGTAGAATCCAGTGAAGGTTGTGTCTGACTGCAGCCCTTTAATAGGGAGCTGTCAGACCCTTCGACCAATGAGATTAAACCTCTGTCCCCGCCGGAACAGAGGACCTTGGTGGAAACCACTGTAGTTGAAGCAAGTATCTGACACCCCTCCCCTCTTGGATGGAATAATAGCCGCCCAGAATCCTCCGGGATTGGGCGGCCTATAAATCCATTAAATACAAATACAATACGATAATCCTACTGGTTACGTAGTCACACAGGTAGGCGGGCGTTTCAGTAGCTCTACCCGACCTGCGCAGTTCAGTCGGAGGGTGTTCTTGGGACCTGCTTGCTCCGCAGTTCCGCTTGGTGGAAGCTCCTGGAACCTTTCACAGGCCGCGGCTGGAGCTTCTGGAGCCGGTTCGCTTCGGAGATCGCTGCGGGTCTGCAACATAACCAGATAGGTTCCCCGGCACCCTCGGGCTTCAGCTGCCTGCGGAAGGAGTGAGTGTTTGCTCCGTTTGTGTAGGGCTTTGGCTAACTCGTGCAGGAGTTGCCTCTGGTTGTCTAAGAGTGGAGTTGGAGGTTCCACCACAAAACCGCGGAGGACAAAATCACGCTTGACGAAAGCGTGCATTTGACGTCATCACAGCGCGATGAAAACATCCGCTGTGATCGAAAAATGTAAAAATAAAGCGAAAACCTTACCCTAACCCCCCCAAACCTAACCCTAAATCTAACCCTAAACGTAACCCTTAACCTAACACTAAACCTAACGCTAACCCTTAACCTAACGCTAAACGTAACCCTAACCCTAAACCTAACCCTTACCTTTATGTGAATCGGCTTGCTTTAATTTTAATTTTATTTCAATTTTTAATTTTTTTCATCGCGCGGTGATGACGTCAAATGTGCGCTTTCGTCGAGCGAGATTTTGTCCTCCGCGGTTTTGACGGGTCACGGAGTTGGAGGGGCGGCCACGGAATTGGTCAATGTGCCTTCTCCAATTCTGACCGTCCTCTACGAGATAAGAGCGAGGCCTGGTGATGCCTATCACCGTGGCAGGAATCCACAGGGTTCCCCCGGCGTAGTTGTGGGCGTATACCGAGTCTCCTACGCTAAAGTTCCGAATCTGTGGAGTCAGGGGGCGATGTGGCAGAATAATTTGGGTGTAGCTGGTCTAAGTGGGACCTTAGCCGGCGACCCATGAGACGCTCGGAGGGGCTTCTCCCTGTAGTGGCACTTGGCGTGATATGTTGAATTAAGAGATAATGGTCAAGCCGTGTTTGCCAATCTCCCGGGCCCATCCTGGATAGGGCCTCTTTTGCAGATCTTACCATTCTCTCCACCTGACCATTGGAGGCCGGATGGAATGGCGCGACCAGGGCATGCTTGATTCCCTGAGCTGCTAGGAGGGTCTCAAATTGCATGGCCGTGAATTGGGGCCCGTTGTCAGAGACCAGGACGCCGGGCAGGCCGTGTGCGGAGAAAAGTCTCCGTAGTACCTAGATCAGTGTTTCTCAACCTTGGTAACTTGAAGATGTCCGGACTTCAACTCCCAGAATTCCCCAGCCAGCGAATGGGGAATTCTGGGAGTTGAAGTCCGGACATCTTCAAGTTGCCAAGGTTGAGAAACACTGGCCTAGATGACCACTTCTGCCTTAGTGGAGGTCATCAGAACTACCTCTAGCCATTTCGATTAGGCGTCCACAACTACGAGGAATGCCTGGCCATGGACTGGGCCACCAAAATCAATGTGCACCCTAGACCACGGTGCTTGAGGTCGCTCCCACTCCTTAGTGGGTGCCCCTGGGGGAGCTGGTCTGGGCTCCTGGCACGGTGTACAGGTAGCCACCCATTCTTCGATCTCCCTGTCCACGTTAGGCCACCACACGTAACTCCTAGCCAAAGACTTCATCCTGACAATTCCAGGATGCTCTACATGTAAAGCCTCTAATACTGCAATGCGCAATTTGGGTGGAATACAGCGGTGGGTTTCAACCGGTTTGAGGTTTTTCTTTTTTGAGATGGAGGCCTTTGTCTCGAATTCTAGTCAAAACTGTTCGCAAATGTTTGAAAAGTTGCGCCTCAATTGCAGCCAATACCAATATGTCATCGAAATAGGGGACGACTCCTGGAATCCCCTGCAAAAGCCATTCCATGACGCTTTGGAACAGTCCTGGGGCGATACTAACACCGAATTGCAGGTGGTGACATTTGAATGCACCCCTGTGCATCACAGTGGTTTGGGCCTTCGCCGTAGCGCCATCTACTGGCAATTGTTGGTATGCATGCACCATGTCCAATTTAGCGAATATTTTTCCGGGGCCTAAAGAATGTAGTAGATGCTGTACAATGGGTACAGGGTAAGCGCTTTGTTGCAACGCTTGATTGATTGTGCATTTGTAGTCCGTGCAGATGCGGACAGACCCGTCAGATTTGACATGTGTCACTATAGGGGTCTCCCAGCGTGTGTGATCAACCGGCTCTAGGATTCCCTGCCTACGAGCTTGTCAATTTCCATATCAATTTTGGGGCGGAGAGCAAAAGGTACTCTCCTGGGTTTTAGCCTTAGGGGGGCTATATTGAGGTCCAAATTAAAGGAGATTGGAGTCCCCACATACTTACCCAGACTGGTGCTGAAGATGTCCTCAAACTCCTTAAAGATGGCTTCGGCGCCTTCGTCTTTCAAGGCGTTGATACCGGTCATTTCTAGGCCCAGGGCTTCGAACCAGTCAAGCCCCAGGAGGCTCTGCAGGTTGCCACTGACTACCGTCACTGGGAGTTCGCCACTGAAATGCTTGAATTTCACCCGGAAGGTGCTTTGGCCCACGATGGGGACCCGGTTCCCCTGGTAATCGTGAAGGCGGATGTCAGGGGTGCATAGATGTTGTTTCTTCAGGCTAGGGATAGCCTGCTTGAGGGTAGACCACGGCATGATGGTCAGTGAGGACCCGGTGTCGATCTCCATTTCACATGGAGAGTCCTCGATGAGGACCCTGACCTTCAGCTTTTTTGGCCGCCTGGTGCGGACTTGGCCAATTGACGTATGGTAGGTGACTCTAGTGTCGCCCTCTGAGCGCCGTGGTGGCTTCTGCCAGGCCCCTTGGTTGGGCCTCTGCTGGTGGTTTGGTATGCTTCTTGACTGCCAGGTAGTAGCAGGGAGTTTGCTCCAGCACACCTTGGTGATGTGCCCCTTTCGCTCGCAGTGCTGGCAGGTAGCATCGTGGAAACGGCAAGCCGATCTGGCATGGTCTCCTCCGCAGCTAGTGCAAGGCGGGAGAAGCGGTTTGAATTTGCGCGCCGGTTGGGCGTGGCTACTGTCTGTGCGGCAGCTGTCATCTTCCTTGCCTTCTGAACTCTCCGCCTCTGCAGCCTTGCGATGTACTCTTTTTGGTTGTTGAACATTTCAAAATCAAATCAAACCTTTATTGTCAATGCACAACATGTGTAGAGTGAAACTGAATGAGCCTCCCTTGGTGCATCCCCCCCCCAAAAAAAGACAAAATACATCTCAATAACTCAATAAATGAAATAAATAGAATATCCAAGGCCAAATAAGTAATACCTCACACACATTCCCATATACGTACCTATATGTACCGTATGTAATATTATATTACATTAGTATGAACATGTTGCATGTTACACTGGCACTGTAAGTCTATCACATGAAGCCTGACTGTGGCGTTGTGTTGTGTTCAGGAGTCTGACAGATGAAAGCTGTTTTTCAGCCTATCCCTTGGGCTGGCTAGGCTTCTAGCTGAGCCGAGGTGGCGCAGTGGTTAAATGCAGCACTGCAGGCTACTTCAGCTGACTGCAGTTATGCAGTTTGGCGGTTCTAATCTCACCGGCTCAAAGGTTGACTCAGCCTTCCATCCTTCCGAGGTGGGTAAAATGAGGACCCGGATTGTTGTTGGGGGCGATATGCTGACTCTGTAAACCGCTTAGAGAGGGCTGAAAGCCCTATGAAGCGGTATATAAGTCTAACTGCTATTGCTATTGCTATGGATCAGCAGGGAGTCATCAAGAAGTCTTGTGATGGGTCTTTGTCTGAAACGGCATAGGATCTCCTGCTTGAGCAGGGAGGGGGTTGGACTAGAAGACCTCCAAGGTCCCTTCCAACTCTATTCTAAATAAGGAGCTTGACCCCGGGACACTGCGACCGTCATAAACACGAGTCAGTTGCCAAACATCTGACTTCTGATCATAGGGATGCTATAACAGTTGTAAGCATGAAAAACGGTCATAAGTCGCCTTTTTCAGTGATGTTTTAATTTTGAACAGTCACTAAGAGTGGTTGTAAGTTGAGGACTATCTGTATGACAGATAGTATGATTTACTGCAAGTGGAATAATGAATGAAGATATTGGAGATGTAAAAAATAAGGACATTATACATACATACATATGTACATGTGTACATGTGTACATGTGTTCATATATACATATATACATATATACATATACATATATATATATACACATACACACATATATATATACACATATATATACACACATATATACACACATACATACACACACACACATACACACACACACACATATATATATATATATATATACACACACACACATATATATATACCGTACATACATACATACATACATACATACATACATACATACATACATATAGCAAATGCTTCTTGTTTTTTCCACTTTCTGGCTATTTAGGAAGATGGGAAAAGTAGGAAGGAAAAGAACGGGGGTTTCTAACAATCCACCAGGGTCTCCTCTGCTCTTCTTCACACCTGTCCCCAGGTGGAGGAGCAGAGAAAAAAACCCATCTGGGATCAGAAAGCTCCCTCCTTGAGTGGCAGGTGCTCCAATTGGCCACAGGGGGGCAGCATAGCTCCTCAGTTGGCAGCACCTCACTTGGCACCATAAGAAAAATCCCTCTTTTTCATCAGCTCAGAGCAGGGAGAAGCTGGCACCGCCAGGGCTTTGGGCCTCTTTCCCAGAGGGAAGCTGCTCTCCAGCCCAGCAGTGCTGATGTGGGGCAGACCTGGGGGTTCCTGAGGCAGGGAGGAGTGGGGAGGGGTCCTTTCGTAGGCTTGGGGCAGCCCCAGGCTTTTTGGGGAGGGAGGCTCCTTCCTTCTCTGTTTCCTGCCCTTCTACAGCCAAACAGGAGAGGTGGCAAATGCGGTGGAGCTTTTTAGGCCTCTGCAAGTCCTGGGAGGTGGGTGGGTGGGAGGGTCAGGGTGCCCCATGCTGGCCAGCAGTGAGAGGGTCTATGGCAGAAGGGTCCAACCTTGTAGACTTCAACTCCCAGAATCCCCCAGCCGGCTTTGATCTGGGCCCAGGGAGGAAAAGGGTCATTTTGCAAGCAAAGGGACCCCCCTGTCTTATCACGGCTGCCCGAATAAGCCCAAACAGGCTGAATGTCGTCCCACCCTGCCCATATGTGTGCCCAAAGACCGGATGGGCATGGGCTTTGTGCCCAGGGGATGCCCTTAACAGGGCATCAAATAGGAATGTGGGGGGGAAGAGGAATGTTAATGCAGGGCTGGTGAGAGGGATGCGGAGAGGAAGGGGCTCTTTTTTTCAAAACTGCCTTTGGGGCTCAAAGAAAAGACTTCCTGGAGTTAAAGTGGCCAGTGGCTCCATCCCTGGGGGGTGTAAAGAAAAGAGGGGACAGTAGAGCACGGGGAGGGGGGGTCAGACTGGATTCCTTTCAGGGCCAGATGGGCATTGTAGTTCTCCATGGGCCGGGGGGGGGGGAATGGGGGGACAGGGCCCATTTTGGCCAGCAGGGGCATCACTGGCCATTCCTTCCATGTTTCCAGAGGGCCCTGCAGGACCAATCGGAGCCCCCTGGGCCTGGGTCTGACCTTCGGGCTTGAGCTTGACCGCCCTGGTCGAGGGTCTCCTCTGGACTAGATGACCTCCCAGGTCTGTTCTCCTAAGCAGCTGAGCTCCTGGGGAGAGACCAGGGCTTCAAGGCTGCAGGCCTCAACCGAGGGAAGCTTTCAGGGTGACGTGTAGGGGTCACACGGCTTCCGCTTGCACGGGTGAGGCCACACAGACAGTCCCTGACTTACGACGGTTCACTTAGTGACCGTTCAAACTTACAACGGCGCTGGGAAAGATGACCTATGACCAATTTTCACACTCACGGCCACTGCAGCATGCCCAGGGTCACGTGATTTATATTCAGATGCAACTGTCTCATATTTATGACGGTCGCAGACTCACACGACCCCCCAAAGCAAAGTCGGCGAGCAAGCCAGATTCACTCAACGTCTGCAGCGATTCACTTAACAACATGTGGCAAGGGAGGTCACAAAATGGGACAAACCTCACTCACTGAGTCGACGTACGGCTACGAAACGGTGGTTGTAAGACAAGGACCGGCCGTCCTTGAAACCCCCTGCCCGGTTCTGCTCCCCCCAGGGACCCAAATCTGCGGTGCAGATGGCTATGCAGGGAAGAGCCGCGAAGGCTGAGCCACGCAGGGAGCCCCCGGGGGGCCCAGCAAAAGGGGGGGGGCGCTGGGGGTGAGGTGGCAGCAGCCTTCAGTAACCCCCCCTCCCCCCCGGCCTCCCCCGTGCCCTGGCATTTCACCAGTGCTTCCTTGGGGAGGGCAGGAGGCCTCCGTGAAAACAACCTGCCTGCGCTGGGGAATCGGCGTCCCCCGAGGGCTCCCAGGGAAGGGGAGGATCCGCTGGCCGGAAACCCTGGCCTTGCAGGCGGCTGTTGCTGCCTCGGCTGTCATTTCCCAGCCCCGGCTTTGATTTAGGGGTCGAGGAGTCCTTGAAGAGGGAGGCAGGGGACGTCTGTTGTCAGGCAGAAACGGCCTCGGCCGCTGCTCCCCCAGCCCCCCCCCCTCTGCAGCCTAAAATCTGCCATGTTTGGCTCTGACTGGTCAGCAGAGAAGGAGGGAGGATAACGGTCTCCCAAGAAGGGCTGGCACAGGACAGAGGGAGGGGGGGGCTATTCTCCGAAGGCAGCAGAATGCAATAGCAGAGTTGGAAGGGACCTTGGAGGTCTTCTAGTCCAACCCCCTGCCCTAGGCAGGAAACCCTGTACCGTTCCAGACAAATGGCTATCCAACCTCTTCTTAATGGACTTCCAGTGTTGGGGCATTCACAGCTTCTGGAGGCAACTTCTGTTCCACTGGTTAATTATTCTAACTGTCAGGAAATTTCTCCTTGGTTCTAAAGTTGCTTCTCTCCTTGATTAGTTTCCACCCATTGCTTCTTGTCCTGCCCTCAGGTGCCTTGGAGAATAGCTTGACTCCCTCTTCTTTGTGGCAGCCCCTGAGATGTTGGAAGATACTATCATGTCTCCCCTGGTCCTTCTTTTTATTAAATGAGACATTCCCAGGTTCCTGCAATCGTTCTTCGTACGTTTGAGTCTCCAGTCCCCTCATCCTCTTTCTTGCTCTTCTCTGCACTCTTTCCAGAGTCTCCACATCTTTTCTACATCGTGGCAACCAAAACTGAATGCAAATATTCCAAGTGTGGCCTTCCCAAGACCTTATAAAGTGGTATCAACCCTTCGCGTGATCTTGATTCCATCCCTCTGTTGATGCAGCCTAGAACTGTGTTGGCTTTTTTGGCAGCTGCTGCCCACATCTGGCTCCTATTTAAATGGTTCTCCACTAGGACTCCAAGATCCCCCTCACAGTTACTACTGTCCCAATGTAGAATTACAGAATAACAGTGTTGGAAGAATAGAATAATGAATAAATAGAATATAGAATGGAATACAGAGAATATAATAGTATAGAATAATAAAATGAAGAACAGAACAGAATAGAATAGAATAAAAGCTGTAAGGGACCTTTGGAGGTCTTCTAGTCCAACCCGTGCTCAGGAAGGAAGCCTATAGTATTTCAGACAAATGGCCATCCAACATCTTCTTAAAGACTTCCAGTCTTGGGGCATTTACAGCTTCTGGAGGCAAATTCTGTTCCACTGATTAATTGTTCTCACTGTCAGGAAATTCCTCCTCAGTTCTAAGTTGCTTCTCTCCTTGATTAGTTTCCATCCGTTGCTTCTCCTGCCCTCAGGTGCTTTGGAAAAGAGGTAGCCTCCTCTCCTCTTCTTTGGGGCAGCCCCTCAAATATTGGAAGATGCTCTCCTGTCTCCCCTGGTCCTTCTCTTCGCTAGACTAGGCGTAGCCAGTTCCTGCAACTCTTCTTCTTCGTATGTTTTATCCCCCCCCCCCCGCCTCCTCATTGCCTTTGCTGCTCTTCTCTGCATTCTTTCTGGGGTCTCAGAATCCCTTTTGTGGACTGAATAAAGAGAACTCAAACTCCCAAACTCTTTTGCTATGTTGTGGAAACGGCCTGAAACGGAGCCCAGGAGACTGGAGACGGGCCATGCAAAGGTCTCCTCCGAGAAAACAGGAACCGGACTCCCAGAGAGAGAGAGAGGGAGCGAAGGACTGTCCTTGTCAAGAGAGGCTTCTGGGAAGACTCCATAGCCCATCCTCCACGCCTGGTGGCTGAAGGAAAAAGGCCTTGTCGAGGCTGCATCAACCAAAGTGGTTTGCAACCAGGAGTTCCTGTGGCCCACAGATCGGGCCCCTCCTTCCAACTATCTAAATCTAGAGTCCCCCCCCCCCCACTCCATAAATTGCAAGCAGCTCAGGGGACCCTCCAGGGACTGGATTCTGGGGTGGGGCGGTGGGTGGGAGATGGTTGGAGAAACTTAGCCGGGGGAGGCGAGGGGATTGGGATCTGCTGACCAAAATTCAGGGAGGCTGCCGTGGGAAGATTCAGAAGCTTCTTCTTCTTCTTCTTCTTCTTCTTCTTCCTCCTCCTCCTCCTCCTCCTCCTCCTCTTCTCCCCTTCTAGATGCATTTTAATTATCTGCTGCTCCCTGCAAGGAGGCTGCCTTGGAGGGATGAAATATTAATACAGCATAAAGCATCTGCCTGCCTCTTCCATAACAAACAGGGCTGCAGATGGCACCTCTAAGCAAGGCTTGAGCTGTGTGTTTGTGTGTGTGTGTGGGGAGGGGATCCCCCTCTGCAGGGCTTTTCCAGGAGCTGAGAGGGGGCAGGGGAGGGAGGGAGGGGTGGGTGGACAAGAGCCTGGGAAGGGAGGGGGTCATACGGAGCAGCAGTGAGGAAGCTGCTTTTGACTCAACTCCGCTCAGTTGCACCGAGGCTGAATTTGGGGGGCAGAATTGGGCTGCAGCAACAGAGCCACTCTTGGGGGTTCTTGTTGGGGAGGGCTCTGGTGGAGAGGCTCCCCCTCCCCCCCCACAGGGTCTTTCTTGGGAGACCCCCAGCAAACCGTGCTGTTGTAGGGCAGAAAGGCAGGAGCCCAAAAGGAAATTCTGCTTTGCCCAGGGAGGTGCCAGCCGCTGCTGGAGTCTTTCAAACTGGCACCATCTGGATCTTTGTAGCTCCCTGGTTTTCTTGCCGACGTTTCATGACCCAACCAGGTTACATTCATCAGTGCCTGAAGGGATGGGGTTTGTGGAGAGGAGGAGGAGGAGGAGGACCGTGAGGCTTCTGGTGATCTATGACCTTGTTTCTGGTGATCTATGACCTTGTTTCCCTGGCAGACGTATCGTTATCCAACTAGTACGAGAAGGGAGGTGGTTGCTTTCTATTTATATACAGCATAACCCAACTCCCTTCTAGCACTGATCATGGTACCTAGATGGGTCATGAAACGTTTGCAAGAAAACCACCAAGCTCAGAGATCAACGGCTGTCTCCCTCTCTGCCTTTTCACCCGGAAAGGGAGCTGTCTGCTGTGTGGATCTTATGAATGCATCTTAAAAGGCTGTTGGTTCTTAGCAGTGTCTAACCTATTGGGATGTATCCAAGCACTTTATTTATTTCTTTTATTACTATTTTATTTATTAAATATATTTATGCGCCGCCCAATCCCGAAGGACTTCACTTTCTGTTAGTAGCCTTCCCAGAAAGTCTGCAAGGCAGGGCTGGATCCTTCCTGGCAAACAGGTGATGGGGAAGGAGAAGGAGGCCAGATTCCAAAGGAGATCCCTGAATCGGGGGGCTTAGAGAAGCCCCCACCCAGCTGTGGCCCCTTTAAGGCTTGTGGACTTCCACTCCCAGAATTCCTCAGCCAGCTATGCTGGCTGAGGAATTCTGAGAGTGGAAGTCCACAAGTCTTAAAGGGGCCACAGCTGGGCCCCCCTCCTTTAGAGCAGTGTTTCTCAACCTTGGCAACTTGAAGATGTCCGGACTTCAACTCCCAGAATTCCCCAGCCAGCATCCGCTGGCTGGGGAATTCTGGGAGTTGAAGTCCGGACATCTTCAAGTTGCCAAGGTTGAGAAACACTGCTTTAGAGGACCCTCCTGAAATGAAAGAGTGCAGTTTCCACACCTGAACAGCAGGTGTCAGGGACACAACAGTTGTGTTAGCTGCAAGGAAAATAAATAGGCACATTCCTCCTTCCACAGCGGCTGGGTGGAAAATCAGTGGCAGAGACGCCAATCCCTTCTATTTATCTGTGGGTGGGAGGGTGTGATTTTTTTATTAAAGTCATACTTGGGAGAATAAAAACAGGGCAAACCTCGCGAGAGAAACGTCAGTCAAATAAAGTCGCTGCAGAGAAGGGAAAAAGGACTGATAAAGAAACGGCATTTACAAATACACTTGTATTGTGTCTTACGGCCACAATTCGACCCAGAATTTCCGTTGCTAAGTAAGACAGTGATTGACCAAATTTCGTCCCACCTTTAAAACCTTTCTTGCCACAGTTGTTAAGTGAATCATTGCTAAGGTAGTAACGTGGTTGTTACTTATTGTATTTGTTAGTTCCCCATTGAGTTGCAGGAGGGTCACTGCAACTGTCGTAAGTGTGAGTCGGTGGCCCACTGTCTGAATTCTGATCACGTGACCAAGGGGATGCTCCAATGGTCGTAAGGGTGAAAAAAACGGCCATGTCACTCTTTTTTTAGTGCCGTTGTAACTTTGGGTGGTCTCTAAGCGAACAGTTGTAAGCTGAGTTCTACCCACAGAAGATAATTCCCTCCCTCCCATCGTCCATCCTTTCTAATCACCCAAACCCCCAGGCCTCAAGTTCGTTTTGTTCTGGGTTATTTTTTTTAAAAAAAAGGATCCGAAAAGAGTTTTCAGCCACTAATAGAGGTAAATCCTCGCCCTACGACCAGGATTGGGCTGAGAATTACAATCGTAACTCGTACTGGCCATTAAATGGGTCATCCCGTGACTGGCACAATCTGACCACATTTTGGTTAAGTGGTGAAGCCAGAGGACCGTCCCCAGGGGGCAGCTGTCCAGCGCCCCAAATGGGACCATGGCATCAAACTGATCGAGGGGGTGGGGGGTGGAAACAGATGCCAAAGCTTTGGGTCCTAAGTCGTATCTTTGGAGGTTGCTAAGAATGGTTGTAAGTCTGAGGACTCCGTGTCAATATAATTGCAGAAGGTGCTTGAATTACGGCTGTTCATGTAGTGACCATTCAGAGTTATAACATCACTGAAAAAATGTTGTTGTCGTGTCCCCTTGGTCACGTGATCAAAATTCATATGCTTGGCAATTGACTCGTATTTATGACGGTCGCAGCGTCCCGGGGTCACTGATCCCCTTTTACAACCTTCCGACAAGCCACGTCAAGGGGGAAGCAGGATTCACTGTACGACCGTGTGACTATCTTAACTAGAGCGATTCACTTAACAACTGTGGTGAGAAAGGTCATAAAAGGAGGTGAAACTCACTTAACAACTGCCTGTCTTAGTAACGTAAATTTGGGGCTCAATCGTGGTCGTAGGTCGAGGACTCCCTGTGAACGTTTTCCCAGGATGCCCACATCCATCGGCTTCCTTTAGTTTTTAAATGTGATTTTGATTGAAACTTTAGAAGGGAAGATAAAATCTAGCAGAGAAAGTAAGGAAGAAAAAAGAGAAAGTAAGAAATCGAAGACAAAACGAAAAGTGCAAGAAAAGAAAAAAAGTTGGAGAAAAATATAAAAGAAAGAAAAATATATAAAGAAATGGCTCTGATATTTTTCACAGCAATAGGTACATTGTATGTTAACCTCTCTCTAAGGTTGAATCATAAAACTTCCTATAATCTATTCTAATTCTAATCATCAAAGCCATAAATCACAAGTTCATTTTTCCCCCCATCTTTATGCAAAAAGCCCACAAGAAGTTTTTAGCCAGCAATAAATGCAAGAAGTGTCTTTCCTTTGATCGGATAAATTAATGTATCCATCTCAGAAAGATTTGTCATTTTCGCAAAATAATCCTCCACCTCTCTATCCTTAAAATAATCTCACAGCAATAATCATATATTGAAATAAACTTCCATGGCTTTTCTTCTTTTTATTCATTAGTCCTAAAAGGAAAAGTTCAATTGGATATTAATTTTTAAAACACTCTGCATCCAACGATGTGCAAAGGAATCTAATTTTTAAAAACCTTTTTTACCTGATCACCAAGCAGGATGAAATGTCCCTTCATATATAGTTCATTTTTCCAACATACATTTAAAATGCTTTTATGTATTCTGAATAATTTCTCTGGCATGGTATATTCACAATACGTTTCATTTTATAAACCTTCTGTTTAAGATCATAACACAATGCAAATTTCAGCCCTTTTAACTACATATCTGGAGATCTGGAGACATCAAACCAGCAGAATAGAACTGGAAGGGACCTTGGAGGTCTTCTAATCCAGCCCCCTTCCCAGACAAATGACTCTTCTTAAAAAACCTCCTGTGACTTCTTGTGGCAAGCTGTTCCACTGGTGAATTATCCTCACTATTAGGAAGTTTCTCCTTAAAATCCAGGCTGCTTCTCTCCTTGATTAGTTTCCGTCCATTGTTTCTTGTCCTGCCTTCTGGGGCTTTGGAAAACAATTGGACCCCCTCAAATACTGGAAGACTTGCTACCATGTCTCCCCTGGTCCTTCTCTTCTCTAGATTGGCCAAAACCCAAATCCCGCAGCCGTTCTTTGTATGTTTTAGTCTCCAGGCCATTAATCATCCTAGTTGCTCTTCTCTGCACTTCATCCAAAGTCTCCACCTTTTTTCTGTGACTTGGTGACCATCTGGGAATTCCACAAGTCTTAAAAAGTCGCCAAGTTTGGGGCCGGCTGATCTTTGTGAATGGGAAGCTGGGAAAGTCCTTTCTCTTTCTAGCTGGTTGATGTCAGCATTTGGGGAACTCCCCTGGAAGGCATTTTGGAATTTGGGGTAGGGGATGCAAAAGCGGGACAATCGGAGTGGCAGGAATGTGGGTTTCTCTTTGGGTGGGGGCCCAAAGTCTTCCCCTCCGACCGTTGGCTTTTGGCTTGGGATCCGATTCTTAACACTTGTGAGTAACGTACAACATTCTGAGCCGAGCAGCTTCCTTTCCTTGCGCAACGCAGCATCGTTCGGTTTGAGACGGGGGTTTATTCAGGCCAATCGATTCTAAGGAGGTCTAAGTCTGCTTTGGCTTTTGGGGGTGGGGGGAAGGAGGCGAGGTGGTCTCCGGCCTTTGCAGCCACTGCTGGTGGGCTGTTTGTGGGTGGGTGGGTGTATCCACGCAGGGAAGGGCACTAGTGTGTGTGGGGACTACGGATGTGTTTTCTTTCTTCCACAATGGGAAGAAAATGGAATTTTGGAACTCAAATCTTTCCTTTTGTGCCGTTTATTTATTTGGAGCTAATCCTTGACTTACAACAGTTCGTTCAGTGACTGTTTGAAGTTACAACAGCACTGAAAAAGATGATTTATGACCGTTTTTCACACTTATGACTCTTGCAGCATTCCCAGGGGTCACCAAAATCAGACACTTGGCTACTGACTCATGGTCACGATGGGGTCCCGGGGGTGGTGGTGTTGCTGGTGTCACATGGCCCCCTTTTGCGACCGCCTGACAAGCAAAAACTCCACGGGGGAGCCAGATTCACTTAACGATCGGGTTAGTCACTGAACAATTGCAGTGATTTACTTAACAACAAGTTTCAAGTTTATTAGGATTTGTATGCCGCCCACTCCCATAGGGACTCTGGGCGGCTCACAACAGACAAGAAACATTTAATTTAAAATAGAGATAAAAATAAAAATACAGTATTAAAATTCATGTCACTCATTCCATGTAAACGGGGGCTGGGTATCCATCAACAGCCCCAGGCCTGCCGGAACAGCCAGGTCTTGACGGCTTTACGGAAGGCCGGGAGAGTGGGAAGGGTCCGGATCTCTACAGGTAGATCTTTCCACAGGGTCGGAGCAGCTACAGAGAAGGCCCTCCCCCGGGGGGTCGCAAGCCGGCATTGTCCGGTCGACAGCACCCGGAGGAGGCCCAACCTGTGAGATCTTGTTGGTCGTTGGGAGGTATGTGGCAAGAGGCGGTCCTGCAGATATCCAGGTCCTAAGCCATGTAGGGCTTTAAAAGTAACGACTAGCACCTTGAAGCGTGTCCGGAGACCAATAGGAAGCCAGTGCAGCTCGCGGAGGATAGGTGTAACGTGGGTGTATCTAGGTACACCCCATATCGCTCGCGTGGCTGCGTTCTGGACCAGCTGGACCAACAGTGGCAAGAAAGGTTGTAGAATCTGACCAAACCCACTTAACAGATGTTTCACTCCACAGAAATGTGGAGCTTGTACATCGAGGGCTACCTGTATTTATTGATAAAATGTATTGGCCGCCCACCTTAAGGCAACCCTTTCCGTGCCGTTTAAGTGCCGTTGTCCAGTATTATTGCGTTGATGGATGGACGGACAGCCACTCTCTCCTCCTCCCAGCACTTATGGGTTAATTTCTACTCCCTTTCCCTCCAGTTGAGATCAGCTTTCAGGTCTGGGTGCTAGAAAGGGGGCTGCAGAAGCGGCTTCTCTGGAAAGCCGGTCATCCCCTTTGCTGGGCTTTGCCCCCAGCCTCAAAACAGAAGCGGCCTTTATCTGGTGGAGACAAAAGGGGAGGGGAGGGGAGGCCGATCCAATGAAGAGACCCACGGGGGGCTTCATCTTAGCATGTGGCTCTGCGTGAAAACCACAGAGGCGTCCAGCACCAACAGGAATACCAGCACCTGCAGTCCTCGGTTTACAGACATTCAGTTAGTGACCGTTCAAAGTTGTAACGGCACTGAAAAAAGTGAGGTAGGACCCTTTCTCACCCTTATGACCTTTGCAGCCTCCCCTGGGTCACGTGATCAAAATTCAGAGAGTGGGCCACTGACTCACACTTACAACAGCTGCAGTGGCCCCTTTTGCGACCTCCCGACAAGCGAAGTCCAACGGGGAAGCTGATTCGCTTAACAACCGCAATCATTAGCTTAACAGCCGTGGCAAGGAACGGTCATAAAACAGGGCAAAATTCACTTAACGACCGCCTAGGTTAGCAAGGGAAATTTGGGGCTCCGTTTGTGGTCATAAGACAAGGAGAAGGATCCAATGGACTGGGGGGGGGGAACAGAGGGGGGGACCGCGTTGGAAGCAGGGGGAAAGCCAGGCTCAGTTGAGCCAAAACCAATCAATCAGGAACCCGGTGAGAATCAGATGAAGACGGAGGGTCAGTCCGAGGTTCAGCTGTCTTGGGAATCGGGCTAGAAGAGCCGATCCAGCGGCGATCCTGAGCCCTCCAGAGAGACCTCGCAGGCTCCCAGCAGCCACGGGAAAGAGGCAGAGAGAGAAGAGCTTCAACCCCTCCGGAGCTTAGCGTAGGTGGAGGGGGGGCTGGCGGGATATGGGGGTCCCGTCGTGGGAGGAGGGGGGCAACCGACGCCTTCCCCCCGCCCGCTGCAGCGCCACAGGTCGCGGGACCCTCCGGCGCTCCGTCCGACCGGGAGCTCAGCCTCGCCCTCCCTCCGCTTTGGCCGGGGCAGCGGCTGGGTGGTCGCGGGGAGGTCCCGGGGGCGGGGAGGGCAGGGGGATTGCTGGAGATCCCAGCTGGGGAGGGGGAGGAGGGCGCGGAGGGGGGTCAGGAGGGGTGGGGAGGGCGGGGGCGTCTCCGCGGGGGAAAGCCCCCCTCAGGCCGAGCCTCTCATCCTCACCGCGGTCACGTAGGATTGCGTAGAAGGGGCGCCGGGGGGGGGGCAGGAGCCGCCGCTCTCCCTTCCGCAGCGCAGTGTCTCCCGGGCGGCGGCGGCGGCGCGCGCGGGTGGGGCGCGGGGCGATGCGGGGCGGGGGCGAGGGGCCGGGGCGGCGGGGGGCGGGCGCGCGGCGAGCCCGCCTCCCCTCGCCGCCGCCGCCGCCGCCGCCACCAGCGCGGGGACGGGCGGCGCCGCTTCTCCTCCGGAGCTGCCGCCGGGTGGCCTGGCGATGCGGGGCTCTGGTCGTCCTCCTCCCCTCGCCGCCGCCGCCGCCTTGCCCAGTCGCTGCTGCCCCGGGAGGCCGGGCGGGCAGTGCGGGAGAGCCGCCGCCCCGTCGGGCCGCTGAGGCGTGGCCGGCTGCGGGCAGCGGGGCAGCCGGGCGGCCCGGGACCCCGCCGGCTAATCCTCCTGCTGCTGCTGCTGCTGCTGCCGCCGGTCCTTGGCTGCGCCGCCGCCCCCGTGGGAGCGGGCGAGCGGAGGGGGCGCCGGGGCCGGGCTGGGGGGCGGCGGCGGCGGCGGCGGGGCGAGGGCGCCGCTCCGGCCGTCCCGGGGCCGTCCCCGCCGGCGGAGATGGCGGGCCGCGGCCGGGGGGGCGGCGGCGGCGGGCGGTGAGGATGGCCGTCGGCCTGTGAGCGCTGCCCGCCCCGTCGGCCATGGCCGCGGCCATCGCCAGCTCGCTGATCCGGCAGAAGCGGCAGGCGCGCGAGTCCAACAGCGAGCGCGTCTCCGCCTCCAAGCGCCGCTCCAGCCCCAGCAAGGACGGGCGCTCCCTCTGCGAGAGCACGTGCTGGGCGTCTTCAGCAAGGTGCGCTTCTGCAGCGGCCGCAAGAGGCACGTCCGGAGGAGGCCAGGTGGGTCGCCCGCGCCGCTCCCGGCCCTCCCTGCCCAGGTAGACTGCGCCTGAGCTGGAGGCTCGCTCGCCTCTCCCCTCCGCGCCCGGCTACGGGCTTGGCTTCCCGCGGGGGGGGCTTTGGGGCGTCGCGTACTGGGCGACCCCCGCTCGATAGAGAAGTTTGAGGGTGCGCGCGCGGCTCATGGTTCCGGGCGAGGCTGAAGGCGCGGCGTCTGCGGAGCCCGGAGAGGGTCGCCCGGGGCCCCAGTTGAGTCTCCCCGCAGCAGCTGCCCCTCACCGTAGGGAGCAGCCCCAGGGGTATCCCACCTGGGTCTCCCTCGGTGCTCCGGCCCCACAAAGAAGGCTGCGTCCATACGAAAGCCTGTTGGCGTGTTCTAGAGTTCGGCCTGTCTCGCAAACCCTGGTCTTCTGGGCTAGTGGAGCGTCGTGTGTCTTCCAGGAATGGGGGCAATTCCTTAACAAGGTTGGGCACGTTAGGCGTGCAAACTCCCCTGGATTGCTGAGTCAGGGTCCCAGCATTACTTACTCGGAAGTTGCACAATGCTGCCTTGCTTCTTAACCCGGGAAATGCCCCCTCTTCCTCCTCCTCCCGTTTTTCAAAGCGGGGTCCCCCTGCACCTTTGGCTCCACTGGGGTCTTCTGGGGGTGGGTGGGGAGACGGCTGCTTCCCACTTCAAATCTGGCTGGGTTTGTTCACTGCAGTTTGCACGGAAGTAAATGCTGCATCAAGTTGCCACTGAACTGGATGGTGGCCACTCAACTGTGAAACGCGATGGCAGCCCCAGTTGAGGAGGGTCCGGCTGAGCCGCTGACCAATGAGGGAGCCCAGGCTGGGTCAGCAGAGGCAGAAGTCCTCCTGCTAACCTCCACTAGTTGATTTGTGTTTTTGTGGTTCAGTGTGTGAGGTCAGGCCCTTGAGTTGGCGTGTGGGTAATTGGGTGGCTGTGATGGGTTTTGGGGTTTGATTGATTGATTGATTGAGAGTTTATTTATATGCCGCCCTTTTCCCTGGGGGGACTCAGGGCGGCTTACAACTCAAGGGGGGGGGAAACAAACATTTAACACGTAAAACAGTACATAATTAAAAGCACAACATTCATACCATTCGGGTGGGTTACAGTCTTTAGCCCCAGGCCTGTCGGGATGGCAAGATTTTAAGGGCTGTGCGGAAAGTCTGGAGGGTGGTGAGGGTACGAATCTCCACGGGGAGATCATTCCATAGGGGTGGGGGTGACAAGGGGTGTCCTGGCAGCTATGACCTCCTATGACCCAAAGGGAACGCTCTTATTTGTCATTTGCACAAGGACGGGATTCCGGTTCCCGCCGGATCTCAGTGTTTCTGCCTGTGAAGTGGGAACATATTTGAAGGCTCCAGGGTGCTCTCTCAGCTTGGAAGTTTCCTTCCAGACGTCTCATTGGCCAAACTAGATAACGTCATCAGTGCTAGAAGAGGAAGGGGTTTGTGGGTGTTTGTGGAGGAGAGGGAGGAAGGAGAAGAGGGGACAAGGAGGAGGAGGAGGACTGTGGGGTCCTTGGTGCTCTCTGAGCTGGATTATTTTCTTGAGAACGTTTCATGGCCCAAACTAGGGAATGTCATCAGTGCTAGAAGAGGAGGGGGTTTGTGGAGGAGAAGGAGGAAGGGAGGAAGGAGAAGAGGGGACAAAGAGGAGGAGGAGGACTGTGGGGTCCTTGGTGCCCTCTGAGCTGGATTATTTTCTTGAGAACGTTTCATGGCCCAAACTAGGGAACGTCATCAGGGCTAGAAGAGGAGGGGGTTTGTGGGAGGAGAAGGAGGAAGGGAGGAAGGAGAAGAGGGGACACAGAGGAGGAGGAGGAGGACTGTGGGGTCCTTGGTGCTCTCTGAGCTGGATTATTTTCTTGAGGACATTTCATGGGCCAAACTAGGGAACATCATCCTCCACCCTGAGCTGCAAATGTTCTGCTTTATTGGAAATCTCTTTTCTCTTGAGACTTTGGGGGTTTTTCTCACGCCTGGTTCAGCCCAAGCTCTGTTTCTAACCAGATCCGGTTCCCTTCCATTGGGGGGGTCCCTCTCCCGGGGGCTGACTCCTCCCCCCATTAAAAGACAGAGAGGCCTCAGGTGGGTAGCGTGTGTTTGTGTGTGCGGGAACTGGTTCCTCGGCGTATCTCGGAGGCTTTCTCTCCAGCTGTTCAGCAGCAAAACAGCTGGGATTTCTTCTGCTGGGGAGGTGCTTCAGTTGGCTCAACACCCCCCCCCGCCTTTCTCTACACAATCCAACAACGGCGGGCTTCATTCTCACACTTCAGTTGTGTGCTTGGCTGTGTTCTGCTGAGGTTGGGATCCCTCTCTGGGCTGGGTCACTGCCCAGATCTCGGGCGTCCCTTTGGGGTCCGAGGGTCCCCGCAGGAGAAATGGTTCACGGATGTGTCCCACTCGGAGGAAGGAAGGGGCTTTCGTCCCAGCCCTTCGGCCAGCTTGGGCCCCAATGTGCATGTGGGATATGTTATACAGGTAGTCCTCTACTTATGACCACAATTTGAGCCCAACATTCATGTTGCTAAGTGAAGCATAGAGGGTTTTGCTCCATTTCACGAGTTTCCTTGTGCTAAGACAGTGTTTCTCAACCTTGGCGACTTTAAGTCCTGTGGACTTCAACTCCCAGAGTCCCCCAGCCAGCATAGCTGGCTGGGGGATTCTGGGAGTTGAAGTCCACAGAACTTAAAAGTCGCCAAGGTTGAGAAACACTGTGCTAAGAGAATCGTTACAGTGGTTAATTTAGCAACACGGTCGTTAAGTGAATCCCTCCACTGACTTTGTCAGAAGGTCTTAGAAAGGGACCACGTGATCCCGGGGTATCGCAACCGTCGTAAATATGAACCAGCTGCCAAGCATCTGAATTTTGATCACGTGGCCATGGGGATACCGCAATGGTCGTAAGTGTGAAAAACTCTCCTGATTCACTTCTTTCAGCACCGTTGTAACTTTGAACGGTAAATGAATGGTTGTAAGTCGAGGGCCACCTGTGTTTGATTAGGGTTCACCTTGGTTCGCGCTGCATGTGTGTTAGGGCGAAGGGTATTATAGGAACCCACAAAACAGCTTAATTCAGGGGTGTCCAAACTTGGGAACTTTAAGACGGGTGGACTTCAACTCCCAGAATTCCCCAGCCAGCAGAGCAACATAGGCTCCAGCACTATAGCTGGCTGGGGAATTCTGGGAGTTGAAGTCCACCCGTCTTAAAGTTCCCAAGTTTGGACACCCCTGGCTTAATTCAACCTTCAAAGTTTTGGGTGGCAGGGACTAGAAGAGGGATTTTCTTTTTTTAAATTTTTTATTTTATTTTATCAATTTCCTATATACATTCACAATTATATGATCTCATAACTGTTATTAATAATATGCATTTATAACAATTTTTCCCTACTGTTGACAATATACTTGAAGATTGCTTTTTTATCATCCCATAGATCCATCTTATCTTACAACGGTCCTACTTCTTCTTCCCTCCCTCCCTCTTTCCTTCCCTCGTTCTTCTCTCCTACTCCCCTTCCTTCCCTCCCTCCTTCCCCTTCCCTCCTTCCTTCCCTCCTTTCTTTTCTCCTTCTCTCCTTCCTTTCCCCCTTCCTTTCCTCCTTCCTTCCCTCCTTCCTTCTCTCCTTTCTTCTCTCCTTCCTTCCTCCTTCCCTCCTTCCTTCTCTCCTTCTCTCCTTCCTTCCCTCCTTCCTTCCCTCCTTGCTTCCTTCCCTCCTTCCCTCCCTCCTTCCTACCCCCCTTTCTTCTCTTTCTTCTCTCCTTCCTTCCTCCTCTCCTTTCCCTTCTCTCCTGGGATTTTCTTTTTGTGCTGTGCCCCCCCCCTTCTAAGGAACTCCCTCCCTTCAGAGATCAGAATGCCCCCCCCCCCGACCCTATTAGTCTTTCGTGGGACCCTGGGAGGAGCCTGGCTCCATTGCGTGTGTGCCGGGGGCCCCTGAGGGCGTCCAGAGCCCCCTTTCCTGGCTGCATTGCTGACTGGCCAAGAATCTCAGCTGCTTATTCATTTTGGAGGCTCTCATTGTTTTTTTTAAAATGTTTAAGTGCAATGTATTTTTTTTTAATTGCAAACCGCCCGAGTCATTGGCCGAGATGGGCGGTTATAGAAATGGAAGGTAGACATGGAATAAAGAAAACCAGGTGAAGGGGGTTGTGAGAATGTGAGCTCCCCAAAGTCGCATGGAATTGGCGTCTGCGGCTCGGAAGGTGCCCCTCTTGGGGGGGGTGTCTGGTGGTGGCCATGATGAGGAAGACGGAGAAGGCAGGCGGGCTGCCTTGGGGCTCTCTGAACTTGGTGGTTTCCTTGCAGACGTTCATTTCTACACTAGAAAGAAGAGGAGGAGGAGGAGGAGGAGGAGGAGGAAGAGGAGGAGGAGGAGGAAGGGGGGGAAGAGGAGGAAAAAGTATGGGGTCCTTATTGCTCTCTGTGCTTAGTTGCTTTCTTGCAGATGTTTCCTGACCCAACTAGCTAACATCATCCGTGTTAAAAGGGAGTGAGTTTTGTGGAAAGGAGGGAGGAGGAGGAGGAGGAGGAGGAGGAGGAGGAGGAGGAAGGGGATTGTATGGTCCTTGATGCTCCCTAGCTGGGTCGTTTCCTTGCAGACGTTTCATTACCAAACTAGGCAACATCCTCAGTGTTAGTGGGGAGTGGCATGAGAGAGCAAACCCTTCTCCCTGCTAGCACTGGGGATGTCGCCACTAAGAGCCGAGAGCCCCAAGGGCCCTCCAGACCAGCTTCTCTTCTCCCCTGGGTGACCGTGTTGGAGGGGGGCTGAGCCCATGGGGAGGGTTCAGGGGGTGGGGTGAATTCTAGACCGAAGGCGCAATGCTGTAGAACGGTTGGCCCACCCACCTTCCTCCCAGGCTGCATTTCGCACCCGGGGCCTCTCCCTGCTGGAGCAAAGAGGGGAGGAGGGGGCCTTTCCTGGCTCTTCCTTGGGGGGCTTCCGGCTGCTTTGCTAGCCCTGGGAATCCAGGCGCCCTCCTGCCCTCCCTCACCCCCCCCCCAGCCCCAGTCTTTCAGCAGGGTTCCTTCAGCCTCCTCCTGCACCAGCCCTGGTGAAAAGGAGGGGGTCGGATCAGGGGGGTTGGGGGGTCTTTGGTGCTCTCTCAGCTTGGTGGCTTTCTAGGTTGGGCTCAGGAACCCTGATCGTGTTACCTACTAGGGTCCTGAAATGTCTGGAAGAAAACTATCAAGCTCCGTAATTATTCTCCTCCTCCTCCTCCTCCTCCTCCTCCTCCTCCTCCTCCTCCTCCTCCTCCTCCTCCTCCTCCTCCTCCTCCTCCTCCTCCTCCTCCAATATTGGAAGAGTGTTATCCTGTTCCCCGTTAATCCTTCTTTTCATCAAACTAGATGTACCGATTCCTGCAACCACTCTTCTTCTCCTTCTCCTTCTCCTTCTCCTTCTCCTTCTCCTTCTCCTTCTCCTTCTCCTTCTCCTTCTCCTTCTCCTTCTCCTTCTCCTCCTCCTCCTCCTCCTCCTCCTCCTCCTCCTCCTCCTCCTCCTCCTCCTCCTCCTCCCTCTTCTTCTTCTTCCTCCCCTCCCCCTCCACCTACAAACCCCTCCCCCTTCTATCACTGATGTTATTCTCTAGTTGGGTCCCGAAACCTGCGCACGGAAACCACCCAGCTCAGAGAGGATCCCGCATTTCAACCCCCAGCTACAAATATTCTGCTTTCTGGGTCCTCTTCTTTGAATCTGGGAAGAAATTCTCCCACCCAGGGATGCAGCTGCCAGCTGGCTGGGGGCCCTGGGCTGTGGGTGGGTGTTTTGCCCAGCCTGCTGGCACATTGCTTGGCACCGGCTCCCAGCAGCAAGAGCCTTCTGCCTCTCTGTCTGCACACGGGGCCAAGTCCTCCTCCCGCTCCCGGGAAGAGCGCCTGGGCACCGCTTGTTCCCACAACGTGGGGAGACACGTACCTGCGGCGCAGTGGAGGCTGGTCAGCCATCTGTCTGGGACGCTGGAACCTGGACGCCCGCTCTGAACAGGGGGGAGCCCCCCCCACCCAATTCAGAGTGGCAGGTTCTGTGAAATTCTCCTCTTGGGGAAAAAGCCTCGGCTTCCCCCGAGGAGAGCCACCCCTGGGACCGCCGGACACTGTGAGTCCTCCTATCCCGCTGCTTGGAAATCCAGAGCCCTGGTCCTTTGTGGGGGTCGTGTGAAAGCGACATCCAAGTTTGATTTGAAATCTGGCGGCTGCAGAACCCTGCAGGGCCTCCTCCCCCCCCCAGTCTCTGTCCAGCTCTCCATCCAAAAGGCCCTTCGGAATTGGGCCGTGGCCTTACAGGATGTCCAGGCGATCCCCGACTTCCAACGGTTGGCTTAGAAGGCTGTTTTAGTTGCAAGAGCACAGAGAAAGAAAGAAAGAAAGAAGAAAGAAAGAAAGAAAGAAAGAAAGAAAGAAAGAAAGAAAGAAGAAAGAAAAAGAAAGAAAGAAAGAAAAGGGATTGTTGACTCTTTGTCTCATTGAGGATTGTTGCAGCATCCCCGAGGTCGCCTGATCCAAAATTTGGATGTTCAGAAACTGCTTCGTATTTAATACGGTTGCAGTGTCCCTTCCCAAGGCCTTATAAAGTGGTATTAACTCTTCACGTGATCTTGATTCCATCCCTCTGTTGATGCAGCCTAGAACTGTGTTGGCTTTTTTGGCAGCTGCTGCCCACGGCTGGCTCCTATTTAAATGGTTGTCCACTAGGACTCCAAGATCCCCCTCACAGTTACTACTATTGAGCAAGGTACCACCTATACTCTGTACCTGTGCATTTCGCTTTT